>NW_027490439.1:0-282493 GCF_050948175.1 Xylocopa sonorina
AGAAGCATTAGAACTCTATTGCTACGATACGTAGACATCTGCAAACGCTATTTCCTAGCATGGAAGTTTCGCGTTTACATTCTTTTGAAGTGAATACGAGATATACATGACACTTCGCAATGAGTATTTTATCTTATCATGAAACATAGGAATGAGATGCGATTTCGCGTTTTGAGAAGCATTAGAACTCTATTGCTACGATGCGTAGACATCTGCAAACGCTATTTCCTAGCATGGAAGTTTCGCATTTACATTCTTTTGAAGTGAATACGAGATATACATGACACTTCGCAATGAATATTATATCTTATCATGAAACATAGGAATGAGTTGCGATATCGCGTTTTGAGAAGCATTAGAACACAATTGCTTCGATACGTAGACATCTGCAAGCGCTACTTCCTAGCTGGGAAAGTGCCGCTTTTACATTCTTCTGAAGTGAATATCGAGATATACATGACACTTCGCAATGAATATTATATCTTATCATGAGACATAGAAGTGAGATGCGATATGGCGTTTTAAGAAGCATTAGAACTCCATTGCTACGATACGTAGACATCTGCAAACGCTATTTCCTAGCATGGAAGTTTAGCATTTACATTCTTTTGAAGTGAAAACGAGATGTACATGACACTTCGCAATGAATATTATATCTTATCATGAAACATAGGAATGAGTTGCGATATCGCGTTTTGAAAGCATTAGAACTCTATTGCTACGATACGTAGACATCTACAAACGCTATTTCCTAGCAAGGAAGTTTCGCATTTACATTCTTTTGAAGTGAATACGAGATATACATGTCACATCGGAATGAATATTATATCTTATCATGAAACATAGGTATGAGTTGCGATATCGCGTTTTGAGAAGCATTAGAACACCATTACTTCGATACGTAGACATCTGCAAGCGCTACTTCCTAGCTGGGAAAGTGCCGCTTTTACATTCTTCTGAAGTGAATACGAGATATACATGACACTTCGCAATGAATATTATATCTTATCATGAAACATAGAAGTGAGATGCGATATCGCGATTTAAGAAGCATTAGAACCCTATTGCTAATATACGTAGACATCTGCAAACGTTATTTCCTAGCAAGGAAGTGTCGCATTTACATTCTTTTGAAGTGAATACGAGATGTACATGACACTTCGCAATGAATATTATATCTTATCATGATACATAGGAATGAGTTGCGACATCGCGTTTTAAGAAGCATTAGAGCTCTATTGCTACGATACTTAGACATCTGCAAACCATATTTCCTAGCAAGAAAGTGTCGCATTTACATTCTTTTGAAGTGAATACGAGGTATACATGACATTACGCAATGAATATTATACCTTATCACGAAACATAGAAATCAGATGCGATATCGTGATTTAAGAAGCACTAGAACTCCATTGCTACGATACGTAGACATCTGCAAACAATATTTCCTAGCAAGGAAGTGTCGCACTTACATCCTTTTGAAGTGAATACGAGGTATACATAACACTCCACACTGAATATTACATCTTATTACGAAACATAGGAATGAAGTGCGACATCCCGTTTTAAGAAGAATTAGAACTTTATTGCTAATATACGTAGACATCTGCAAACGCTATTTCCTAGCACGGATGTGTGGCACTTACATCGTTTTGAAGTGAATACGAGGTATACATAACACTCCACAATTAATATTATATCTGATTACGAAACATAGGAATGAAATGCGACATCTAGTTTTAAGAAGAATTAGAACTTTATTGCTAATATACGTAGACATCTGCAAACGTTATTTCCTAGCAAGGAAGTGTCGCATTTACATACTTTTGAAGTGAATACGAGATATACATGACACTTCGCAATGAGTATTGTATCTTATCATGAAACATAGGAATGAGATGCGATATCGCGTTTTGAGAAGCATTAGAACTCTATTGCTACGATACGTAGACATCTGCAAACGCTATTTCCTAGCATGGAAGTTTCGCGTTTACATTCTTTTGAAGTGAATACGAGATATACATGACACTTCGCAATGAGTATTTTATCTTATCATGAAACATAGGAATGAGATGCGATTTCGCGTTTTGAGAAGCATTAGAACTCTATTGCTACGATACGTAGACATCTGCAAACGCTATTTCCTAGCATGGAAGTTTCGCATTTACATTCTTTTGAAGTGAATACGAGATATACATGACACTTCGCAATGAATATTATATCTTATCATGAAACATAGGAATGAGTCGCGATATCGCGTTTTGAGAAGCATTAGAACACAATTGCTTCGATACGTAGACATCTACAAACGCTATTTCCTAGCAAGGAAGTTTCGCATTTACATTCTTTTGAAGTGAATACGAGATATACATGACACATCGGAATGAATATTATATCTTATCATGAAACATAGGAATGAGTTGCGATATCGCGTTTTGAGAAGCATTAGAACACCATTACTTCGATACGTAGACATCTGCAAGCGCTACTTCCTAGCTGGGAAAGTGCCGCTTTTACATTCTTCTGAAGTGAATACGAGATATACATGACACTTCGCAATGAATATTATATCTTATCATGAAACATAGAAGTGAGATGCGATATCGCGATTTAAGAAGCATTAGAACCCTATTGCTAATATACGTAGACATCTGCAAACGTTATTTCCTAGCAAGGAAGTGTCGCATTTACATTCTTTTGAAGTGAATACGAGGTATACATAACATTCCACAATGAATATTATATTTTATTACGAAACATAGAAATGAAATACGACATCTCGTTTTACGAAATATTAGAACTCTATCGCTACGATACGTAGACATCTGCAAACGCTATTTCCTAGCATGGAAGTTTCGCCGTTACGTTCTTTTGAAGTGAATACGAGGTATACATGACGCTTCGCAATGAATATTATATCTTATCGTGAATCATAGAAGTGAGATGCGATATCGCGATTTAAGAAGCATTAGTACCCTATTGCTTCGATACGTAGACATCTGCAAACGCTATTTCCAAGGAAGGAAGTGTCGCATTTACATTCATATGATGTGCACACGTGGAATACATAAAGCTTCGCAATGAATATTATATGTTATCATGAAACATAGAAATGTGATGCGATATCGCGTTTTAAAAAGCATTAGAACTCTATTGCTACGATACGTAGACATCTGCAAACGCTATTTCCTAGCAAGGATGTGTCGCATTTACATTCTTTTGAGGTGAATACGAGGTATACATAACACTCCACAATACATATTATATCTTATCATGAAACATAGAAATGAGATGCGATATCGCGTTTTAAGAAACATTAGAACTCTGTTGCTTCCATACGTAGACATCTGGAAACGTAATTTCCTAGAAAGGAAGTGTCGCATTTACATTCTCTTGAGAAGAATACGATGTATACATGACACTTCGCAATCAATATTATATCTTATGATGAAACATAGAAATGAGATGCGATATGGCGATTCAAGAAGCATTAGAACTCTATTTCTTCGATACGTAGATATCTGCACCTTATTCCCTAGCAAGGAAGTGTCGCATTTACATTCTTTTGAAGTGAATTCGAGGTGTCACGTCCGGCGAAACTATTTTCCGTTGCTCCGAAGGCTTTGCGACACGAGCCTATATTTCGGTATTTCGGTCCGCGGGAACGCGTTAAGACCGGGTCCGACAATTTCGGCTGACGCGACACTAGCGAAAACGCTCGCGATAATAAGGGAATGACCCTACCTTTCGATGACTTCTCTCTCGATTTGTACGTAGAAACGGCGTGGAGGATTGTTCGCTGGGATCGTAGCGGATTTCGTTCTGTTGGCTGCTACGGAAATCTCGATCAGTCGCCAGCGAAGACAAGGACGGCAGTCGGAATTCAGCGATGATGCTGAATGTGGTAGAATCGGCGTGATTCGTCGTGGTGTCTGGATCGGAAGCGTCGACGGTCGCTTCGAAAAGCGGCGTCTGGACTGGTGCCAAGGCAGGTCGCTGGTATACGAGGACTCTCGGAACACCCTACAAATATTCACGCACAAGTGATCGTATGAAATGCTTCCTACTCGCACGTCGTGTTCTTCGCAAACCGGAAGCACGATTCATTCACCAGGTTTTTCTGTACTTTCGACTAAGATCTGAAGGATAAGCGGCGGTCTCAACGTCACAAAGCCGATTTCTATACACCTTCAATTTGATGAAGAGCAACGCCAGTTGTATGGAAGAACCCGTGGAAGAATTTGTAGTTAAATGTAATGTTAAAAGTAGAACTAGAATTGTTAACACTTGATAAAATTAATGGATGTGGAAATAGTAGACTTGGTAAAAGAACTTGTACTTGGATATAGTAAAAGTAAAAATAAAATATATTCTAGGTTTAAAGTATACAAGAACTGGACCTCCTCGGTTCGCGGGGCTCTACGGTCGCGGAGGCTCGCGGTAGGGAGATCGCGGTCCCGCGAGTGGGGGACTCGCATCTCGAGGCGGAGAGCGCGCGGTCCAGCGAGTGGGGACTCGCGGCTCGTGATGGGGCTAGCGGCGCATGCCGCTGGCCGGACGCATCTTACTTAGTGAAACTTAGATCTAGGAATTCTTATATATGCGTCATGATATGGTATGTATGTCCTAGCTTAGAAGTAATATATAGGTTCTAGCAGATCCTGTTCCCGGAATTGGAAAAGACCCCATTCAGGTGATGGGCTGCGGCTACGTCTTCCTGCAGGACGGAATCCTCGGTGCGAGGGAGATAGGGCTGCCCGTCCATGGTGCGGGCGAGACAGGTATACTCGGTGCTGCGAGTGAGACACTGGTGCCCGGTACGAGCGAGACAGGTATACTCGGCGGTGCGAGTGAGGCAGCGGAACTCGGTGTGAGTGAGCGCGTGCAGGTATGCGCGCGCGAACTCTTCCAGTTGCTGGTTCTGAAGGCGAGTTTGGCTGGTTGCATGCGTCCAGGAGTTGATGCTGGGGGGTGCCAGGAGGTTAGTTTCTAGGAAATTACGTTCCCAGATATATCTGTATCGAAGCTATAGAGTACTAATGCCCCTTAAAACGCCATATCGCATCTCATTTCTATGTTTCGTGATAAGATATAATATTCATTGTGCAGTGTTATATATACCTCGAATTCACATCAAATGAATGTAATTGCGACACTTCCTTGCTAGGAAATAGCGTTGGCAGATGTCTACGTATCGAAGCAATAGAGTTCTAATGCTTCTCAAAACGCGATATCGTTTCACATTTCTATGTTTCATGACAAGATATAATATTTAATGTGCAGTGTTATCTACTCCTCGTATTCACTTCAAAAGAAAGTGAATGCCACAATTCCTTGCTAGGAAATAGCGTTGGCAGATGTCTACGTATCGAAGCAACAGATTTCTAATGCTTCTCAAAACGCGATATCGCATCTCATTCCTATGTTTCATGATAAGATATAATATTTAATGTGCAGTGCTATGTACTCCTCGTATTCACTTCAAAAGAAAGTGAATGCGACAATACCTTGCTAGGAAATAGCGTTTGCAGATGTCTCCGTATCGAAGAAATAGTGTTCTAATGCTTCTTAAACCGCGATATCGCATCTCATTTCTATGTTTCGTGATAAGATAAAATATTTATTGCGAAGTGTCATGCTTAACTCGTATTCATTTCAAAAGAATGTAAATGCGACACTTCCTTGCTAGGAAATAGCGTTGGCAGATGTCTACGTATCGAAGCAATAGAGTTCTAATGCTTCTCAAAACGCGGTATCGCATCTCATTCCTATGTTTCATGATAAGATATAATATTCATTGTGCAGTGTTATGTATACCTCGTATTCACTTGAAAAGAATGTAAATGCGACACTTCCTTCCTAGGAAGTAGCGTTTGCAGATGTCTACGTATCGAAGCAATAGAGTTCTAATGCATTTTAAATCGTCATATCGCATCTCATTTCAATGTTTCATGATAAGATATAATATTAATTGCGATGTGTCATGTATACCTCGTATACCCTTCAAAAGAATGCAAATGCGACACTTCCTTGCTCGGAAATAGCGTTTGCAGATGTCTACGTATCGAAGCAATAGAGTTCTAATGCTTCCTAAATCGCGATATCGCATCTCATTTCTATGTTTCATGATAAGATATAATATTCATTGTGCAGTGTTATGTATACCTCGTATTCACCTCAAAAGAATGTAAATGCGACACTTCCTTGCTAGGAAATAGCATTCGCAGGTGTATATGTATCGATGCAATAGAGTTCCAATGCTTCTTAAATCGTCATATCGCATCTCATTTCTATATTTCATGATAAGATATAATATTCATTGCGAAGTGTCATGTATACCTCGTATTCCTTTCAAAAGAATGTAAATGCGACACTTCCTTGCTAGGATGTAGCGCTTGCAAATGTTCACGTATCGAAGCAATAGAGTTCTAATGCTTCTGAAATCGCGATTTCGCATCTCATTTAAATGTTTCATGATAAAATATAATATTCATTGTGCAGTGTTATGTATACCTCGTATTCACTTCAATAGAATGTAAATGCGACACTTCCTTGCTAGGAAATAGCGTTTGCAGATGTCTACGTATCGCAGCATTAGTGCTCTAATGCTTCTCAAAACGCGATATCGTTTCTCATTTCTATGTTTCATGATAAGATATAATATTTAATGTGCAGTGTTATGTACTCCTCGTATTCACTTCAAAAGAAAGTGAATGCCACAATTCCTTGCTAGGAAATAGCGTTTGCAGATGCCTACGTATCGTAGGAATAGTGCTCTAATGCCTTTCAAAACGCGATATCGTTTCTCATTCCTATGATTCATGATAATATACAATATTCATTGCGAAGTGTCACGTATACATCGCATACACTTAAAATGAATGTAAATGCGACACTTCCTTGCTAGGCAATAGCGTTGGCAGATGTCTACGTATCGAAACAATAGAGTTCTAATGCTTCTCAAAACGCAATATCGCATCTCATTCCTATGTTTCATAATAAGATATAATATTTAATGTGCAGTGTTATGTACTCCTCGTATTCACTTCACAAGAAAGTGAATGCGACAATACCTTGCTAGGAAATAGCGTTTGCAGACGTCTCCGTATCGAAGAAATAGTGTTCTAATGCTTCTTAAATCACGATATCGCATCTCATTTCTATGTTTCGTGATAAGATATAATATTCATTGCGAAGTGTCATGCTTAGCTCGTATTCATTTCAAAAGAATGTAAATGCGACACTTCCTTGCTAGGAAATAGCGTTTGCAGATGTCTACGTATCGTAGCATTAGTGCTCTAATGCTTCTCAAAACGCGATATCGTTTCTCATTTCTATGATTCATGATAATATACAATATTCATTGCGAAGTGTCACGTATACCTCGCATACACTTAAAATGAATGTAAATGCGACACTTCCTTGCTAGGAAATAGCGTTGGCAGATGTCTACGTATCGAAGCAATAGAGTTCTAATGCTTCTCAAAACGCGATATCGCATCCCATTCCTATGTTTCATGATAAGATATAATATTTAATGTGCAGTGCTATGTACTCCTCGTATTCACATCAAAAGAAAGTGAATGCGACAATACCTTGCTAGGAAATAGCGTTTGCAGACTTCTCCGTATCGAAGATATAGTGTACTAATGCCTCTTAATTCGCGATATCGCATCTCATTTCTATGTCTCATGATAATATGTAATATTCATTGCGAAGTGTCATGTATACCTCGCATGCACTTAAAATGAATGTAAATGCGACAATACCTTGCTAGGAAATAGCGTTTGCAGATGTCTCCGTATCGAAGAAATAGTGTTCTAATGCTTCTTAATTAGCGATATCGCATCTCATTCCTATGTTTCATGATAATATGTAATATTCATTGCGAAGTGTCATGTATACCTCGCATGCACTTAAAATGAATGTAAATGCGACACTTCATTGCTAGGAAATAGCGTTTGCTGATGTCTACGTATCGAAGCAAAAGAGTTCCAATGCTTCTTAAATCGTCATATCGCATCTCATTTCTATGTTTCACGGTAAGATATAATATTCATTGCGAAGTGTCATGTATACCTCGTATTCCCTTCAAAAGAATGTAAATGCGACACTTCCTTGCTAGCAAGTAGCGCTTGCAGATGTTTACATATCGAAGCAATAGCGATCTAATGCTTCGTAAACCGCCATATCGCTTCTCATTTCTATGTTTCATGATAAGATGTAATATTCATTGCCAAGTGTTATGTATACCTCGTATTCACTTCAAAAGAATGTAAATGCGACACTTCCTTGCTAGGAAATAGCGTCTGCAGATGTCTACGTATCGAAGCATTAGTGCTCTAATGCTTCTCAAAACGCGATATCGTTTCTCATTTCTATGTTTCATGATAAGATATAATATTTAATGTGCAGTGTTATGTACTCCTCATATTCACTTCGAAAGAATGTGAATGCCACAATTCCTTGCTAGGAAATAGCGTTTGCAGATGCCTACGTATCGTAGCATTAGTGCTCTAATGCTCCTCGAAACGCGATATCGTTTCTCATTTCTATGTTTCATGATAAGATATAATATTTAATGTGCAGTGGTATGTACTCCTCGTATTCACTTCAAAAGAAAGTGAATGCCACAATTCCTTGCTAGGAAATAGCGTTTGCAGATGCCTACGTATCGTAGGAATAGTGCTCTAATGCTTCTCAAAACGCGATATCGTTTCTCATTTCTATGTTTCATGATAAGATATAATATTAAATGTGCAGTGGTATGTACTCCTCGTATTCACTTCAAAAGAAAGTGAATGCCACGATTCCTTGCTAGGAAATAGCGTTTGCAGATGCCTACGTATCGTAGCATTAGTGCTCTAAAGCTTCTCAAATCGCGATATCGTTTCTCATTTCTATGTTTCATGATAAGATATAATATTTAATGTGCAGTGTTATGTACTCCTCGTATTCACATCAAAAGAAAGTGAATGCGACAATACCTTGCTAGGAAATAGCGTTTGCAGATGTCTCCGTATCGAAGAAATGGTGTACTAATGCTTCTTAATTCGCGATACCGCATCTCATTTCTATGTTTCATGATAATATGTAATATTCATTGCGAAGTGTCATGTACACCTCGCATGCACTTAAAATGAATGTAAATGCGACACTTCATTGCTAGGAAATAGCGTTTGCTGATGTCTACGTATCGAAGCAACAGAGTTCCAATGCTTCTTAAATCGTCATATCGCATCTCATTTCTATGTTTCACGGTAAGATATAATATTCATTGCGAAGTGTCATGTATACCTCGTATTCCTTTCAAAAGAATGTAAATGCGACACTTCCTTGCTAGGAAGTAGCGCTTGCAGATGTTTACGTATCGAATCAATAGCGATCTAATGCTTCGTAAACCGCCATATCGCTTCCCATTTCTATGTTTCATGATAAGATATAATATTTAATGTGCAGTGGTATGTACTCCTCGTATTCACTTCAAAAGAAAGTGAATGCCACAATTCCTTGCTAGGAAATAGCGTTTGCAGATGCCTACGTATCGTAGCATTAGTGCTCTAAAGCTTCTCAAATCGCGATATCGTTTCTCATTTCTATGTTTCATGATAAGATATAATATTTAATGTGCAGTGTTATGTACTCCTCGTATTCACTTAAAAAGAAAGTGAATGCCACAATTCCTTGCTAGCAAATAGCGTTTGCAGATGCCTACGTATCGTAGCATTAGTGCTCTAATGCTTCTCAAAACGCGATTTCGTTTCTCATTTCTATGTTTCATGATAAGATATAATATTTAATGTGCAGTGTTATGTACTCCTCGTATTCACTTCAAAAGAAAGTGAATGCGACAATACCTTGGTAGGAAATAGCGTTTGGAGACGTCTCCGTATCGAAGAAATAGTGTTCTAATGCTTCTTAAATCACGATATCGCATCTCATTTCTATGTTTCGTGATAAGATATAATATTCATTGTGCAGTGTTATGTATACCTCGAATTCACATCAAATGAATGTAATTGCGACAGATCCTTGCTAGGAAGTAGCGTTTGCAGATGTCTACGTATCGAAGCAATAGATTTCTAATGCTACTTAAATCGCGATATCGCATCTCATTTCTATGTTTCATGATAAGATATAATATTCATTGCGAAGTGTCATGTATACCTCGTATTCCTTTCAAAAGAATGTAAATGCGACACTTCCTTGCTAGGAAATAGCGTTGGCAGATGTCTACGTATCGAAGCAATAGAGTTCTAATGCTTCTCAAAACGCGATATCGTTTCACATTTCTATGTTTCATGGTAATATATAATATTCATTGCTTAGTGTCATGTATACATCGCATACACTTCAAATGAATGTAAATGCGACACTTCCTTCCTGTGAAATAGCGTTTGCAGATGTCTACGTATCGTAGCATTAGAGTTCTAATGCTTCTTAAAACGCGATATCGCTACTCATTACTATGTTTCATGATAATATATAATATTCATTGTGGAGTGTTATGTATACGTCGTATTCACTTCAAAAGAATGTAAGTGCGACACTGCCTTGCTTGGAAATAGCGTTTGCTGATGTCTACGTATCGAAGCAATAGAGTTCTAATGATTCTTAAATCGCCATATTGCATCTCATTCCTATGTTTCATGACAAGATATAATATTTAATGTGCAGTGTTATGTACTCCTCGTATTCACTTCAAAAGAAAGTGAATGCGACAATACCTTGCTAGGAAATAGCGTTTGCAGATGTCTCCGTATCGAAGAAATAGTGTTCTAATGCTTCTTAAATCGCGATATCGCATCCCATTTCTATGTTTCATGATAAGATATAATATTCATTGCGAAGTGTTATGTATACCTCGTATTCACTTCAAAAGAATGTAAATGCGACACTTCCTTGCTAGGAAATAGCGGTTGCAGATGTCTCCGTATCGAAGCAATTGAGTTCTAATGCTTCTCAAAACGCGATATCGTTTCTCATTCCTATGTTTCATGACAAGATATAATATTTAATGTGCAGTGTTATCTACTCCTCGTATTCACTTCAAAAGAAAGTGAATGCCACAATTCCTTGCTAGGAAATAGCGTTGGCAGATGTCTACGTATCGAAGCAACAGATTTCTAATGCTTCTCAAAACGCGATATCGCATCTCATTCCTATGTTTCACGATAAGATATAATATTTAATGTGCAGTGTTATGTACTCCTCGTATTCACTTCAAAAAGAAAGTGAATGCGACAATACCGTGCTAGGAAATAGCGTTTGCATATGTCTCCGTATCGAAGAAATAGTGTTCTAATGCTTCTTAAACCGCGATATCACATCTCATTTCTATGTTTCGTGATAAGATATAATATTTATTGCGAAGTGTCATGCTTAACTCGTATTCATTTCAAAAGAATGTAAATGCGACACTTCCTTGCTAGGAAATAGCGTTGGCAGATGTCTACGTATCGAAGCAATAGAGTTCTAAAGCTTCTCAAAACGCGGTATCGCATCTCATTCCTATGTTTCATGATAAGATATAATATTCATTGTGCAGTGTTATGTATACCTCGTATTCACTTGAAAAGAATGTAAATGCGACACTTCCTTCCTAGGAAGTAGCGTTTGCAGATGTCTACGTATCGAAGCAATATAGTTCTAATGCATCTTAAATCGTCATATCGCATCTCATTTCAATGTTTCATGATAAGATATAATATTAATTGCGATGTGTCATGTATACCTCGTATACCCTTCAAAAGAATGCAAATGCGACACTTCCTTGCTCGGAAATAGCGTTTGCAGATGTCTACGTATCGAAGCAATAGAGTTCTAATGCTTCCTAAATCGCGATTTCGCATCTCATTTAAATGTTTCATGATAAAATATAATATTCATTGTGCAGTGTTATGTATACCTCGTATTCACCTCAAAAGAATGTATATGCCCTGACACTTCCTTGCTAGGAAATAGCGGTGGCAGATGTCTACGTATCGAAGCAATTGAGTTCGAATGCTTCTCAAAACGCGATATCGCATCTCATTCCTATGTTTCATGATAAGATATAATATTCAATGTGCAGTGTTATGTACTCCTCGTATTCACTTCAAAAGAAAGTAAATGCGACAATACCTTGCTAGGAAATAGCGTTTGCAGATGTCTCCGTATCGAAGAAATTGTGTTCTAATGCTTCTTAAATCGCGATATCGCATCTCATTTCTATGTTTCATGATAAGATATAATATTCATTGCGAAGTGTTATGTATACCTCGTATTCACTTCAAAAGAATGTAAATGCGACACTTCCTTGCTAGGAAATAGCGTTTGCAGATGTCTACGTATCGTAGCATTAGTGCTCTAATGCTTCTCAAAACGCGATATCGTTTCTCATTTCTATGTTTCATGATAAGATATAATATTTAATGTGCAGTGTTATGTACTCCTCGTATTCACTTCAAAAGAAAGTGAATGCCACAATTCCTTGCTAGGAAATAGCGTTTGCAGATGCCTACGTATCGTAGGAATAGTGCTCTAATGCTTCTCAAAACGCGATATCGTTTCTCATTTCTATGATTCATGATAATATACAATATTCATTGCGAAGTGTCACGTATACCTCGCATACACTTAAAATGAATGTAAATGCGACACTTCCTTGCTAGGCAATAGCGTTGGCAGATGTCTACGTATCGAAGCAATAGAGTTCTAATGCTTCTCAAAACGCAATATCGCATCTCATTCCTATGTTTCATAATAAGATATAATATTTAATGTGCAGTGTTATGTACTCCTCGTATTCACTTCACAAGAAAGTGAATGCGACAATACCTTGCTAGGAAATAGCGTTTGCAGACGTCTCCGTATCGAAGAAATAGTGTTCTAATGCTTCTCAAAACTCGATACCGCTTCTCATTTCTTTGCTTCATGATAATATGTAATATTCATTGCGAAGTGTCATGTATACCTCGCATACGCTTAAAATGAATGTAAATGCGACAATACCTTGATAGGAAATAGCGTTTGCAGATGTCTACGTATCGAAGCAATAGAGTTCTAATGCTTCTTAAATCGTCATATCGCATCTCATATCTACGTTTCGTGATAAGATACAATATTCATTGCGATACAATATTCACACGAAGCGAAGTGTCGTGTATACCTCGTATTCTTCTCAAAAGAATGTAAATGCAACACTTCCTTGCTAGGAAGTAGAGTTTGGAGATGTCTACGAATCGAAGCAATAGGGATCTAAGGCTTCTTAAATCGCCATATGGCTTCTCATTTCTATGTTTTATGATAAGATATAATATTCATTGCGATGTGTCGTGTATACCTTGTGTTCCTTTCAAAAGAATGTAAATGCGACACTTCCTTGCTAGGATGTAGCGTTTGCAGATGTCTACGTTTCGAAGCAATAGAGTTCTAATGCTTCTTAAATCGCGATATCGCATCTCATTTCTATGTTTCATGATAAGATATAATATTCATTGTGCAGTGTTATGTATACCTCGCATTCACTTCAAAGGAAAGTAAATGCTACAATTCCTTGCTAGGAAATAGGTGTTTGCAGATGCCTACGTATCGTAGCATTAGTGCTCTAATGCTTCTCAAAAGGCGATATCGTTTTTCCCTTCTATGTTTCATGATAATAAATAATATTCATTGCTTAGTGTCATGTGTACCTCGCATACACTTCAAATGAATGTAAATGCGACACTTCCTTGCTAGGAAATAGCGTTTGCAGATGTCTACGTATCGAAGCAATAGAGTTCTAGTGCTTCTCAAAACGCGATATCGCATCTCGTTTCTATATTTCGTGACAGGATATAATATTCATTGCGAAATGTCACTTATACCTCGCATACACTTCAAATGAATATAATTGCGACACTTCCTTCCTAGGAAATAGCGTTTGCAGGTGTCTATGTATCATGGCAGTAGAGTTCTAACGCTTCTTCAAACGCGAGATCGCAACTCATTTCTATGTTTCATGATAAGATATAATATTCATTGCGAAGTGTCATGTATACCTCGTATTCACTACAACAGAATGTAAATGCGACACTTCCATGTTAGGAATTAGCGTTTGATGATGTCTCCGTATCGAAGCAATAGTGTTCTAATGCTTCTCAAAACGCGATGTCGCATCTCATTCCTGTGTTTCATGATTACATATAATATTCATTGTGCAGTGTTATGTACACCTCGTATTCACATCAGAAGAATGTAAATGTGACACTTCCTTCCTAGGAAATACCGTTTGTACCCGTCTACGTATCATAGCTATAGGGTTCTAACGCTTGTTAAATCGCGATATCGCATCTCATTTCTATGTTTCATGATAAGATATAATATTCAATGTGCAGTGTTATGTATACCTCGTATTCATATCAAAGGAATGTAAGTGCGACACTTCCTTGCTAGGAAATGGCGTCTGCAGATGTCTACGTATTGAAGCAATAGATTTCTAATGCTTCTTAAATCGTCATATCGCATCTCATTTCTATCTTTCATTATAAGATATAACATTCATTGCGAAGTGTCATGTGTACCTCGTATTCCTTTCAAAAGAATGTAAATGCGACACTTCCTTGCTAGGAAGTAGCGTTTGCAGATGTCTACGTATCGAAGCAATAGTGTTCTAATGCTTCTTAAATCGCGATATCGCATCCCATTTCTATGTTTCATGATAAGATATATTATTGATTGTGCAGTGTTATGTATACCTCGTATTCACTTCAAAAGAATGTAAATGCGACACTTCCTTGCTAGGAAGTTTCGTTTGCAGATGTCTACGTATCGAAGCAATAGATTTCTAATGCTTCTTAAATCGTCATATCGCATCTCATTTCTATGTTTCATGATAAGATATAATATTCATTGCAAAGTGTCATGTATGCGTCGTATTCCTTTCAAAAGAATGTAAATGCGACACTTCCTTGCTAGGAAATAGCGTCTACAGATGACTACGTATCGTAGCAATAGAGTTCTAATGCTTTTTAAATCGCGTTATCGCATCTCATTTCTATGTTTCATGATAAGATATAATATTCATTGCGAAGTGTCATGCTTACCTCGTATTCCTTTCAGAAGAATGTAAGTGCGACACTTCCTTGCTAGGAAGTTGCGTTTGCAGACGTCTACGTATCGAAGCAATAGATTTCTAATGCTTATTAAACCGTCATATCGCATCTCATTTCTATGTTTCATGATAAGATATAATATTCATTGCGAAGTGTCATGTATACCTCGTATTCTTTTCAAAAGAATGTAAGTGCGACACTTCCTTGCTAGGAAGTAGCGTTTGCAGATGTCTACGTATCGAAGCAATAGATCCCTAATGCTTCTTAAATCGTCATATCGCATCTCATTTCTATGTTTCATTATAAGATATAATATTCATTGCGAAGTGTTATGTATACCTCGAATTCACTTCAATAGAATGTAAATGCTACAATTCCTTGCTAGGAAATAGCGTTTGCAGATGTCTACCAATCGAAGCAATAGGGTTCTAATGCTTCATATATCGCGATATCGCATCTCATTTTTATGTTTCCTGATAAGATATAATATTCATTGTGCAGTGTTATGTATACCTTGTTTTCACTTCTAAAGAATGAAAATGCTACACTTCTTTGCTAGGAAATATTGTTTCCAGATGGCTACGTATCGAAGCAATAGATCTCAAATGCTTCTTAAATCGCAATATCGCATCTCATTTCTACGTTTCATGATAAGATATAATATTCATTGTGCAGCGTTATGAATACCTCGTATTCACTTCAAAAGAATGTAAATGCGACACTTCCTTGTTAGGAAATAGAATTTGCAGATGTCTACGTTTCGTAGCATTAGGGTTCTAATGCTTCTCAAAACGCGATATGGATTCTCATTTCTTTGTTTCATGATAATATATAATATTCATTGCGAAGTGTCATGTATACCTCGCATACACTTAAAGTGAATGTAAATGCGACACTTCCCTGCTAGGATGTAACGTTTGCAGATGTCTACGTATCGAACCTATAGACATCTAATGCTTCTTAAATCGCCATATCGCATCTCATTTCTATGTTTCATGATAGGATATAATATTCATTGTGCAGTGTTATGAATACCTCGTATTCACTTCAGAAGAATGTAAATGCGACACTTCCTTGCTTGGAAATAGCGTTTGCAGATGTCTACGTATCGAAGCAATAGATTTCAAATGCTTCTTGAATCGCGATATCGCATCTCATTTCTACGTTTCATGATAAGATACAATATTCAATGCGAAGTGTCATGTATACCTCGTATTCCTTTCAGAAGAATGTAAATGCGACACTTCCTTGCTAGGAAGTAGCGTTTGCAGATGTCTACGTATCGAAGCAATAGAATTCTAAAGCATGCTAATTCGCGATATCGCATCTCATTCCTATGTTTCATAATAAGATACAATATTCAATGCGAAGTGTCATGTATACCTCGTATTCACTTCAAAGGAATGTAAGTGCGACACTTCCTTGCTAGGTAATAGTGTTTCCAGATATCAACGTACCGTAGCTATAGAGTTCTAAAGCTTCTTAAAACAAGATATCGCATCTCTTTTCTATGTTTCATGATAAAATATAGTATTCATTGCGAAGTGTCATGCATACCTCGTAATCACTTCAAAAGAATGTAAACGCGACACTTCCTTGCTAGGAAATGTCGTTTGCAGATGTCTACGTATCGTAGCAATAGAATTCTAATGCTTCTTAAATCGCGATATAGCTCCTAATTTCTATGTTTCATGATAAGATATAATATTCATTGCGAAGTGTCATGTATACCTCGTATTCACTTAAAAAGAATGTAAACGCGACACTTCCTTGCTATTAAATAGCGTTTGGAGATGTCTACGTATCGAAGCAATAGATTTCTAATGCTTCTTAAAACGCGATGTCGCATCTCGTTTCTATGTTTTATGATAACATATAATATCCATTGCGAAGTGCCATGTGTAGCTCGTATTCACTTCAAAAAGAATGTAAATGCGACTGTTCCTTGCTAGGAAATAGCGTTTTCACATGTCTACGTATCGAAGCAATTGAGTTCTATTGCTCCTTAAAACGCGATATCGCATCTCGTTTCTATGTTTTATGATGAGATATAATATCCATTGCGAAGTGTCATGTATACCCCGCATTCACTTCAAAAGAATGTAAATGCGACACTTCCTTGCTAGGAAATAGCAAGTGTCATTCAGCCTCCTGGGATACGAATAATTTGTTCGCCAGGACGTGACAAAGTTTCTGGTGACAGCGGTGGGATATTCGCGTATAACTTATCGGAAATTCTGCTGAATAAGTGTACGAACAGCCATGGCAACGCGCACGCCGGCAAAGCGAACGCGGCTTCAGGTACAGAAGGACGCCGCCGCAACCGAATCCGATACTCACCGAACGTTAGATTTTCACGATGCTCTCGCAAACGACGCCGCCGGACCTTCAGACGATAATACGGATAAAGAACAGGCGATCGCTACGTTAAATCGCCAAATAGATTTCATGCGTCGGGAATTGGAATCCTTACGCGCGGCACAATCCGCAAACGCCGACACTATCTCTTTCGGAACTCCGCACCTGCAACCGACACGTAGCTCAGAGTCTGATTCACCAAACTCCCAAACAGATAGGCTTATTTTTCGCGAAGCAATAGATAGCATCCCTATATTTGATGGCAAAAACTTGCCAATATTACAGTTCGTGCGGGCCTGTAAACGAGCGAGGGAGTTGATTTCGCCCGAAGGAGAACCCTCGTTCACCAAACTCATTGTCAATCGTTTACGCGGCCGTGCATATCTGGCCGTAGAGGACGAGCAATGCTCTTCGGTCGGACAACTGACCGATATTCTATGAGCCGCATTCGAAAATACAAAGTCAACCGACCATTACAGGGGCGAACTAACTAATACTTTCATGCGCCCAGGAGAACATATCCTCGATTTCATAGGTAGAATTAAAGACCTACGTAACGCAGCAATCGACTGCGAACGATTCGATTCCGCCGAATTAGTAAATTCACGTTCCGGAATAGACGCGCTTACGCTTAGGTGTTTTTGCGACGGGCTTATCCCGGAAATTCGACATTCCATGAACACGCGATTGTACGAAACATACGCGGACGCGTTCGCTCACGCTAAGGAGTTGTACAGGCGACACGAATTAGACAAAGAGAGACTCTTCTCGTCGCGTCCCCGTACGGAAAATTTTCACTTCGAGCGCCGGCAAGAAACGGTTTGCGCTCGTTGTAATAGTCGCGGTCATGTCACTCGCGACTGCAAGTACGCAAGTCGTAGACCGTCAGTCACGTACCCACGGGAAGAAACCCCGAGGTATCCTCGACAGGAACGACCGCTTGTAACGGGACCTCCGCGATGTCAGTACGCACCGCCCGATCGACGGGATATCGTTTGTAGGTACTACCAAAACCTGGGACATAGCATAGACGAATGTCGAAAGCGACAATTTAATAATGTCGGAAATAACGTTTCGCGCCCGAATCCGGGAAACGCGAACGGCCTCCCGACCCGCCGCGAGACGGTACGCGAGGCCGGCTACGATCGCCGAGTTCTCGCCTTAACGTACGACGAGTCAACATCGATAATAGAAGAGCAGCAGTAAACATAACGGGTAAAACTAGCGTCCCCACGGTTGTCATAAATTCTAACGCGTTAATTGAACCCGTAGTAATGATGATCGACACCGGAGCCGAGATCAACGTGATCAAGGAAAACGCGCTAAAACCTAAAACTCTAATTAACACTGCAGAACGCCTAACTATTACCGGAGTAACTCAGGGTACCGTAGCCACCTTAGGGACGGTTACGTTACCGATATTTTCTCGTGATGTTCCGTTTAATGTCGTCAGTTCCGACTTCCCAATTAAAACCACCGGGATCCTGGGATCCGGGTTTTGTGCAGACGCGGATATATCTTTTAGAAATAAATATATCCTGTGGCACGGGAATAGGATCCTATTTGCACGTCACGAAGACGTTTTAAATAAAATAATACTTCCTCCGCGGACTAACTCGGGCATACGCGTCGGAATAATTAATTCAGGCGTAGGCGAAGGAATAATCCCCCGAACACAGATCGCGAAGGGAGTATATTTCGGTGATGTTATCGTTAAAGTGCGAAACGGCCATGCGATAGCACGCACAATTAATGCGACCGATACCGAGATCGAGATCGCGGTGCCCAGAATTCATCTGGACCCGCTTCCCGTTCTCGAATCGCTGAAACGAGAACCAGCGTTATATTCGTTATTTACGAATACTTCTAAATCCACTGTTTCTAATACAAAAATCAATACTACATCCACTGTTTCTAATACAAAAATGAATACTAAATCCACTGTTTCAAGCATGCCTACTAATTCTACTAATACTAAATCCACTGTTTCCAGCATGCCTACTAATCCAATAAATACTAAATCCACTGTCTCAAGCATGCGTACTAACTCGACTAATTCCAAATCCACTGTATCCACTCTAAAACGAGTATTCCCAAATCCCACTGTATCTTATGCTAACATTGTTTCAAAATCCACTTCAAATTCTACGAATTCCAACGAAAATCTCTTACCATCGTCACGCGATATTCAACACAAAGTTTCCAATCATGATAAATCTTCCAATAACAACCTCAAAATCCACAAAAATTTTTTCAAGTGCCATCGAAGGTACGCAACGTAACTTAAACATCCGCGCGAAAGATACACAAAATAAACCTCTTCTCAAAAGCGATAGCGAACGACACTCGAAACGCGACACTCCGCGCGCCACTCAAAATGTAACGCGACCTCAAAGCCGATTCGACGAAATAGTCGCGTCACTCCGTCTAGATCATCTAAACAGCGAAGAAAGAAATAATATATACAAACTGATTTCTAACAATCAAGATTTATTCCATCTCCCAGGCGATAAATTAGGATTTACCAATGTAACCGAGCACCGCATTCCAACGATAAACGATCAGCCAATAAACGTGAAACAATACCGCTTCCCGCCGATACACAAGGAAGAAATACAACGTCAAATAGATCAATTATTAGAAAACGAATCGTACGCCGCGTATTTAGATGAACTCAACGATAGAATACGTACTTCACAAGAAATAGCGAAAACAAACTTAGACTGTGCAAAAACACGCCCTAAATTCTATTACGATAAGAAACTTAATGTAAAGGATTTCCAAATCGGACAATGGGTTTATTTGCTCCGCGAACCACTTAGACATAAATTCGATTCTCAATACACAGGCCCATATAAGATCTTGGAGATTCTACCTAACAATAATGTAAAAATGAATGTTAAGGGGAGGCACAAGATTGTGCATTCAAATAAATTAAAAAATTGTAAGCGCCTACAAACGATGAATGCACGTATGAGAGTTCGATCGAATGTAGGAGACAGTGAAAAGTGTAAGTCGAAATCAAAAACTGAAAATCTTAATGAACAAAGAGTAAAAGAATCGGTGACAGTGACAAACGAACAAAGTGCACCACAGAAGAAAAGTGCAACCAAACAGAGTGCAGCCGTAGCAGCACAACATACGCAGAGACCACAGCATCCACGAGACGAGAGCCCACAGCATCCACGAGATGATAGACCACAGCATCCACGAGATGAGAGCAGCATACACGCCCAGGAGGACCAATCTCCTCCACAGCACACGAAACGAGTAGCATCCCACATCGAGGCCACATCAGTCCAGAGATTTCGCCATAGGCGAAATTCTTTTTCTAAGGGGGAAGGTGTGACGTCAGGCGTGCCGCCTGCCACCCTCTCAACGCACCACAGCAACCACCCTCACGCGCCTGCACCACAGGCAACACCCAGGCGCAACTCGCCGTCTCACTCAGGCCAAGGGCTACGACCATCGACTCGCTCGCACCCGCAGAGGTGCTCGCCGTCTCTCTCACTCCAAGGGACCTACCCTCCGTCTCACTCGCACCCGCAGAGGTGTCCGCCACCTCTCTCGCTCCAAGGGCAACACACTCTGTCCCACTCGCACCGAGGACCTCGTGCGCCATCTCGCTCGCACCAAGGACCATGTGCGCTGTCTCGCTCCCACTCAAGGAGTCATCCACCGTCTCACTCTTACCTGCAGGGAAACTCGCCCTCTCGCTCACTCCAGGGACGTACCAGGAGAATCAACCTCTACGAGATCCGACGGCGGGAACCCTCACCGTACAAAGGACTCTACGATTTCACCATCCCAGATCCGCCATGCCCAAAATACTATTTCTAAGATTGTTAATTAACATTATATATATACTCCTACATTCTAAGCTCTGTATTCCTAGCTCATAGAATTTACACGACACTACTTTATAACGACACAAACAACACACATTTAACATTTAAGGCGTAATTTCTAATTTCATACTTGTACCTCTATATTCATAAGTTGCGCTAATTAAGTAAGCCGCGACGCATGAGATCGCGAACGCTTTAGCGGCACGCGCCGCTAGCCCCACCACGCAACGCCGAGACCCCACTCCGGCGTCCACATACTCCCACCTACGTTCGCACGCGACCGAAGCGCTCCGAGAGTCGAGGAGGTCGCAGACGCATCTTGGGAGACACAGTCAATTACAGACAGTCATGACGGACAGTCAGACACAGTCAGTCAGTACCGTCAGTACGGTACAGTTCTACCTCGCCTTCGGGCACTTCTAATTCCAAGTCTCTTCCAAGTCGCGCCTTAGGGCCGTCGCGCAGCCTCGATAAGGTTCCTAGTTCTAAAGTCTTTGTTCTAATTCCTAATTCATAGTTAACCTAGTCTTAATACTTAGAAATAATTGTTCTTGTACTCTTTGATTTAGAATATACTTTATTATTTTTCTACCACATCAAGTTCTAGTTCATTCCAACTCCATTTCTAAATTCAATTTTACTTTAATACAAATTCTTCCAAGTTCGTAACAACTTGAGTGTTTACAAACGAACTCTTCGCGCCGGGAGGAAGAATTTAATCCATTATCTCGTGCGGAATACGTTGGTAAAACGCCAGAATTCTTCGTTCATCGACGGATGGTGACATTCATCGCAGCTTCCACTGTCACAACGCCGATTCCAGCCAGCCGTACGCCGACTCCTCCCCCGAGAACGCCCTTCGACGATCGCCACATTTGAAAGCAGAAGAGGGAAATCAGCGAAAGGTAAGTAAAATCCCTCCTTACACGCGTTCGCGATTGTTTACGGTGCCCGCGTCTTGCCAAAATCGACGGACCCGGTCATACGCGTTTTATACCGGACCGAATTCGCGACTAAAAGGCTTGTGTCATTCAGCCTCCTGGGATATGAATCATTTGTTCGCCAGGACGTGACAATATCATATCATGAAACATAGAAATTAGGAGCGATATCGCGATTTAAGAAGCATTAGAATTCTATTGCCACGATACGTAGACATCTGCAAACGACATCTCCTAGCAAGGAAGCGTCGCATTTACATTCTTTTGAAGTGATTACGAGGTATACATGACACTTTGCAATGTATACTATATCTTATCGTAAAACATAGAAATGAGATGCGATATCGCGCTTTAAGATGCACTAGAGCTCTATTGCTACGATACGTAGACATCTGCAAACGCTATCTCCTAGCAAGGAAGTGTCGCATTTACATGCGTTTGAAGTATAGACGAGATATACATAACACTGCACAATGAATATTATATCTTATCATGAAACATAGAAATGAGATGCGATATGGCGATTTAAGAAGCATTAGAATTCTATTGCTTCGATACGTAGAAACTGCAAATGCTATTTCCTAGCAAGGAAGTGTCGCATGTACATTCAATTGAAGTGTATACGAGATATACATGGCTCTTCGCAATGAATATTAGATATTATCATGAAACATAGAAATAACAAACGATGTCGCGTTTGAGAAGCATTAGAGCACTAATGGTACGATACGTAGACATCTACAAACGCAATTTCCTAGCAAGGAAGTGTCGCATTTACCTTCTTTTGAAGTGAACACGAGGTATACATAACACTGCACAATGGATATTATATCTTATCATGAAACACAGGAATGTGATGTGATATCGCGATTTAAGAATCATTAGAATTCTATTGCTTCGATACGTAGACATCTGCAAACGCTATTTCCTAGCGAGGAAGTGTCGCATATACAGTCAATTGAAGTGTATGCGAGATATACACGACACTTCGTAATGAATATTATATCTTATCATGAAACATAGAGATGAAATGCGATATGGCGATATATGAAGCATTAGATGTCTATTGCTTCGATACGTAGACATCTGCATACGCTTTTTCCTAGCAAGGAAGTGTCGCAATTACATTCTTTTGAAAGGAATACGAGGTATACATGACACTTCGCAAAGAATATTACATTTTATCATGAAATATAGAAATGAGATGCGATATGGCGATGTATGAAGCATTAGAATTCTATTGCTTCGATACGTAGACATCTGCAAACTCTATTTCCTAGCAAAGAAGTGTCGCATTTACATTCTTTTGAAGTGTATGCGAGGTATTCATAACACTGCACAATGAAAATTATATCGTATCATGAAACATTAAAGTGAGATGCGATATCGCGATTTAAGAAGCTTTGGAAATCTATAGCTTCGATACGTAGACATCTGCAAACGCTATTTCCTAGCAAGGAACTGTCACATTCACATTCATTTGAAGTGTATGCGAGGTATACATGACACTTCGCAATGAATATTATATATTGTCATGAAACATAGATATGAGATGCGTTATCGCGAATTAGCAAGCTTTAGAAATCTATATCTTCGATAGGTAGACATCTGCAAACGCTATTTCCTAGCAAGGAAGTGTCGCATTTACATTCTGTTGAGTTAAATACGAGGTATAAGTGACACTTCGCAATGAATACTATATCTTATCATCAAACATAGAAATGAGATGCGATATCGCGTTTTATTAAGCATTAGAACTCTATTGCTTGGATACCTAGACATGTGCAAACGCTATTGTCTAGCAAGGAAATGCCGCGTTTACATTCATTTGAAGTGTATGCGAGGTATACATGGCACTGCGCAATCAATATTATATCTTATCATGAAACATAGAAATGAGATGCGAAATCGCAATTTAAGAAGCATTAGAACTCTATTGCTACGCTACTTAGACATCTGCAAACGCTATTTCCTAGAAAGGAAATGCTGCATTTACATTCATTTGAAGTGCACGCGAGGTATACATGACACTTCGCAATGAATATTGTATCTTATATCTTAGATATGACGTGCGATATCGCGTGTTAAGAAGCATTAGACTTCCATTGCTACGATACGTAGACATCTGCAAACGCTATTTCCTAGCAAGGAAGTGTCGCATTTACATTCTTTTGAAGTGTATACGAGGTATATATGACACTCCGCCATGAACATTATATCTTATCATGAGACATAGAAGTGAGATGCGATATAGCGTTTTAAGAAGCATTTGAACGCTACTGCTACGATTCGTAGACATCTGCAAACGCTATTTCCTAGGAAGGAAGTGTCGGATTTACATTCTTTTGAAGTGAATACGAGCTATACATGACACTTCGAAATGAATTTTATACCTTATCACGAAACACAGAAAAGAGATGCTATATCCCGTTATAAGAAGCATTAGTACTCCATTGCTTCGATACGTAGACATCTGCAAACACTATTTCCTAGCAAGGAAGTGTCGCAATTACATTCGTTTGAAGTGTATGCGAGGTATAAGTAACATTTCGCAATGTATAATATATCTTATCATGAAACATAGAAATGAGATGAGATATCGCGTTTTAAGGAGCATTAGAACTCTATTGCTACTATTCGTAGGCATCTGCAAACACTATTTCCTAGCAAGGAAGTGTCGCAATTACATTCCTTTGAAGTGTATGCGAGGTATAAGTAACATTCCGCAATGAATATTATATCTTATCACGAAACACAGAAGAGAGATGCGATATCCCGTTATAAGAAGCATTAGTACTCCATTGCTTCGATACGTAGACATCTGCAAACACTATTTCCTAGCAAGGAAGTGTCGAAATTACATTCGTTTGAAGTGTATGCGAGGTATAAGTAACATTCCGCAATGAATATTATATCTTATCATGAAACATAGAAATGAGATGAGATATCGCGTTTTAAGGAGCATTAGAACTCTATTGCTACGATACGTAGGCATCTGCAAACGACATTTCCTAGCATGGAAGTGTCGCATTTACATTCTGTTGAAATGAATGCGAGGTATACATGACACTTCGCATTGAATATTATATCTTATTATGAAACATAGAAATGAGATGCGATATCGCGTTTTAAGAAGCATGAGAGCTCTATTGCTACGATACGTAAACATCTGCAAACGCTATTTCCAAGCAGGGAAGTGTCGCATTTAATTCTTTTTAAGTGAATACGAGGTATACATGACCCTTCGCAATGAATATTATATCTTATCATGAAACATAGAAATTAGGAGGGATATGGCGATTTAAGAAGCATTAGAACTCTATTGCTACGATACGTGGACATCTGCAAGCGACATTTCCTAGCAAGGATGTTTCGCAATTACATTCTATTGAAGTGATTGCGAGGTATACATGACACTTCGCAATCTATATTACATCTTATCATGAAACATAAAAATTAGGAGGGATATCGCGATTTAAGAAGCTTTAGAATTCTATTGCTACGATACGTAGACATCTGCAAACGACATTTCCTAGCAAGGAAGTGTCGCATTTTCATTCCTTTGAAGTGAATACAAGGTATACATGACACTTCGCATTGAATATTATACCTTATCACGAAACATAGAAATGAGATGCGATATCGCTATTTAAGAAACATTAGAACTCTGTTGCTACGATACGTAGACATCTGCAAACGCTATTTCCTAGCATGGAAGTGTCGCATTTGCATTCTTTTGAAGTTAATACGAGGTATACATGACACTTCGCAAGGAATATTGTATCTTATCTCGAAACATAGAAGTGAGATGCGATATCGCGATTTACGAAGCACTAGAACTAGATTGCTACGATACGTAGACATCTGCAAACGTTATTTCCTAGCAAGGAAGTGTCGCATTTACATTCGTTTGAAGTGAATACGAGGAATACATAACACTTCGCAATGTATATTATATCTTATCATGAAACATAGAAATGAGATGCGATATCGCCTTTTAAGAAGCATTATAACACTATTGATTCGATGCGTAGACATCTGGAAATGCTACTTTCTAGCAATGAAATGACGCATTTACATTGTTCTGCAGTGTATACGTGGTAAACATAACACTTCGCAGTCAATATTATATCTTATCATGAAACATATATATAAGATGTGACATCGTGTTTTAAGAAGAATTAGAACTCTATCGTTTCGATACGTAGACATCTGCAAACGCTATATTCTAGCAAGGATGCGTCGCATTTACATTCTTTTGAGGTGAATACGAGGTATACATAACACTCCAAAGTGAATATTACATCTTATCGTGAAACATAGAAATGAGGAGCGATGACGCGCTTTAAGAAGCATTAGAACTATATTGCTATGATACGTAGGCATCTCCAAACCCTTATTCCTAGTAAGGAAGTGTCGCATTTACAATCTTTTGAAGTGAATACGAGGTATACATGGCACTTCGCAATGAATATCATATCTCATCATGAAACATAGAAATGATATGCGATATCGCGTCTTGAGATGCACTAGAACGCTATTGCTACGACACGTAGACATCTGCAAACTATATTTCCTGGCAAGGATGTGGCGCATTTACATTCTTTAGAAGTGAATATGAGGTATACATGATACTTCGCAATGATATTATATCTTATCATGAAACATAGAAATGACATGCGATATCGCGTCTTGAGAAGCATTAGAACCCTATTGCTACGATACGTAGACATCTGCAAAAGCTATTTCCTAGCAAGGAACTGTCGCATTTACATTCTTTTGTGGTGAATACGAGGTATACATAGCACTCCACAATGAATATTGTATCTTATCATGAGACATAGGAATGAGATGCGATATCGTGTTTTAATATGCATTAGAACTCTATTGCATCGATACGTAGACATCTGCAAACGCTACTGCCCAGCAAGGAAGTGTCGCATTTACATTCTTTTGAGGTGAATACGAGGTATACATAACACTGCACAATGGATATTATATCTTATCATGAAACATAGAAATGAGATGCGATATCGCGATTTAAGAAGCATTAGAATTCTATTGCTTCGATACGTAGAATCTGCAAACGCTATTTCCTAGCAATGAAGTGTCGCATGTACATTCAATTGAAGTGTATGCGAGATATACATGGCTCTTCGCAATGAATATTAGATATTATCATGAAACATAGAAATGAGAAACGGTACCGCGTTTTGAGAAGCATTAGAACTCTATTGCTTCAATACGTAGACATCTGCAAACGCTTTTTCCTAGCAAGGAAGTGTCGCATTTACATTCTTTTGAAAGGAATACGAGGTATACATGACACTTCGCAAAGAATATTACATTTTATCATGAAATATAGAAATGAGATGCGATATGGCGATTTGAGAAGCATTAGAACTCCATTGCTTCGATAAGTAGACATCTGCAAACGCTATTTCCTAGCAAGGAGGTGTCGCATTTACATTCATTTGAAGTGTATGCGAGTTATACATGACACTAAGCAATGAATATTCTATACTATCATGAAACATAGAAATGAGAAACGATGTCGCGTTTTGAGAAGCATTAGAGCACTAATGCTACGATACGTAGACATCTACAAACGCAATTTCCTAGCAAGGAAGTGTCGCATTTACCTTCTTTTGAAGTGAATACGAGGTATACATAACACTGCACAATGGATATTATATCTTATCATGAAACACAGGAATGTGATGCGATATCGCGATTTAAGAATCATTAGAATTCTATTGCTTCGATACGTAGACATCTGCAAACGCTATTTCCTAGCAAGGAATTGACGCATTTACATTCGTTTGAAGTATAGACGAGATATACATAACACTGCACAATGAATATTATATCTTATCATGAAACATAGAAATGAGATGCGATATGGCGATTTAAGAAGCATTAGAACTCTAATGCTACGATACGTAGACATCTGCAAACTCTATTTCCTAGCAAGGAAGTGCCGCATTTACATTCTTTTGAAGTGAATTCGAGGTATACATGACACTTCGCAATGAAAATTATATCTTATAATGAAACATGGAAATGAGATGCGATTTCTCGTTTGAAGAAGCATTAGAAATCTATTGCTTCGATACGTGGACATCTGCAATCGCTGTTTCCTTGCAAGGAAGTGTCGCATTTACATTCTTTTGAAGTGTATGCGAGGTATACATAACACTGCAAAATGGATATTATATCTTATCATGAAACATAGAAATGAGATGCGATATCGCGATTTCAGAAGCATTAGAAAACTATTGCTTCAATACGTAGGCATCAGCAAACGCTATTTCCTAGCAAGGAAGCGTCGCATTAACATTCTTTCGAAGCGAATACGTGGTATACATAACAATCCACAATGAATACTATATCTTATCATTAACATAGAAAAGGAATGCGATATCCCGTTATAAGAAGCATTAGAACTCTATTGCTTCGATACGTAGACATCTGCAAACGCTACTTCCAAGCAAGGAAGTGTCGCATTTACATTCTTTTGAAGTGAATACGAGGTGTACTTAACACTCCACAAGGAATATTATATATCATCATGAAACATAGAAATGAGATGCGATATGACGATCTAAGAAGCATTAGAATTCTATTGCTTCTATACGTAGACATCTGCAAACGCTACTTCCTAGCAAGGAAATGTCGCATTTAATTCATTTTAAGTATATGCGAGGAATACGTGACACTTCGCTATGAATATTATATATTATAAAGAAACATAGAAATGAGAAGCGATATCGCGTTTTGAGAAGATATAGAACTCTAATGCCACGATACGTAGACATCTTCAAACGCTATTTCCTAACAAGGAAGTGTCGCATTTACATTCATTTGAACTATAGACGAGATATACATAACACTGCACAATGAATATTATATCTTATCATGAGACATGGAAATGAGATGCGATATCGCGATTTAAGAAGTTTTAGAACTCTATTGCTTCGATACCTAGACATCAGCAAACGCTATTTCCTAGCCAGGAAGTGTCGCATTTACATTATTTTGAATTGAATACGAGGTGTACTTAACACTTTGCAATGAATATTATATCTTATCACGAAACATAGAAATGAGATGCGACATCTCCTATTAAGAACCATTAGGACTCGTTTGCTTCGATACGTAGACATCTGCAAACGCTACTTCCTAGCAAGGAAGTGTCGCATTTACATTCTTCTGATGTGAATGCGAGGTATACATAACACTGCACAATGATTATTATATCTTATCATGAAACATAGAAGTGAGATGCGATATCGCGATTTAAGAAGATTTTGAACTCTATTGCTTCGATACGTAGATATCTGCAAACACTATTTCCTAGCAAAGAACTGTCGCATTCACATTCATTTGAAGTGTATGCCAGGTATACATGACACTTCGCAATGAATATTATATATTATCATGAAACATAGATATTGGATGCGATATCGCGAATTAGCAAGCTTTAGAAATCTATAGCTTCGATACGTAGACATCTGCAAACGCTATTTCCTAGCATGGAAGCGTCGCATTTACATTCTTTTGATAGGAATACGAGGTATACATGACACTTCGCAATGAATATTATATCTTATCATGAATCATAGAAATGAGATGCGATATCGCGATTTAAGAAGCATTAGATCCCTATTGCTACGATACGTAGGCATCTGCATACGCTATTTCCTGGCAAGGACGTGTCGCGTTTACATTATTTTGAAGTGAATACGAGGTATACATAACACTCCACAATGAATATTATAACTTATCATGAAACATAGAAATTAGATGTAATATGGCGATTTAAGAAGCATTAGAACCCTATTGCTTCGATACGTAGACATCTGCAAACGCAACATCCTAGGAAGGAAGTGCCGCATTTACATTCTTTTGATAGGAATACGAGGTATACATGACACTTCGCAATGAATATTATATCTTATCATGAATCATAGAAATGAGATGCGATATCGCGATTTAAGAAGCATTAGATCTCTATTTCATCGATACGTAGACATCTGTCAACGCTATTTCCTAGCACGGAAGTGCCGAATTTAAATTCGTTTGAAGTGTATGTGAGGTATACATGACACTTCGCAATGAATATTATATCTTATCATGAGACATAGAAGTTAGATGCGATTTCGCGTTTTAAGATGCATTAGAACTCTATTGCTTCGATACGTGGACATCTGAAAACGCTATTTCCTAGCAAGGAAGTGTCGCATTTACATTCATTTGAAGTACAGACGAGATGTACATAACACTGCACAATGAATATTATATCTTATCATGAAACATAGAAATGAGATGATATATGGCGATTTAAGAAGCATTAGAACTCTATTGCTTCGACACGCAGACATCGGCAAACGCTATTTCCTAGCAAGGAAGTGTCGCATTTACATTCTTTTGAAGTGAATACGAGGAATACATAACACTCCACAATGTATATTATATCTTATCACTAAACATAGAAATGATATGCGATATCGCGATTTAAGAAGCATTAGAATGCTACTTCTTCGATACGTAGACATCTTCAAACGCTATTTCCTAGGAAGGAAGTATCGCACTTACATTCTTCTGAAGTGAATACAAGATATACATAACACAGCACAGTGAATATTATATCTTATCTTCAAACACGGAAATGAAATGCGATATGGCGATTTAAGAAGCATTAGAACTCTATTGCTTCGATACGTAGATATATGCAAACGTTATTTCCTAGCAAGGAAGTGTCGCATTTACATTCATTTGAAGTGTATGCGAGGTATACATGACACTACGCAATGAGTATTATATACTATCATGAAACATAGTAATGAGTAGCGATATCGCGTTTTGAGAAGCATTAGAGCACTAATTCTACGATGCGTAGACATCTACAAACGCAATTTCCTAGCAAGAAAGTGTCGCATTTACATTCTTTTGAGGTGAATATGAGGTATACATAACACAGCACAGTGAATATTATATTTTATCATGAAACATAGAAATTAGATGCGATATCGCGATTTATAAAGCATTAGAATTCTATTGCTACGATACGTAGACATCTACAAATGCTATTTCCTAGCAAGGAACTATCGCAGTTACATTCATTTGAAGTGTAGACTAGGAATTCATAACACTTCACAATGAATATTATATCTAATCATGAAACATAGAAATGAGAAGCGATACCGCGATTTAAAATCATTAGAACTCCACTGCTACGATACGTAGACATCTGCAAGCGCTATTTAATAGCAAGGAAGTGTTGCATTTACATTCTTTGGCAGTGAATACGGGGTATACATAACACTCCACAATGAATATTGTACCATATCACGAAACATAGAAATGAGATACGATATCGCGATTTAAGAAGCATAAGAAATCAATTGGTGCGATACGTAGACATCTGCAAACGCCATTTCCTAGCAAGGAAGTTTCAAATTTACTTTCTTTTGAAGTGGGTACGACGTATACATGACACTTCGCAATGAATGTTATATCTTATCACGAAACATAGAAATGATATGCGATATCGCAATTTAAGGAGCATTAGAACTCTCTTGCTTTGTTACGCAGACATCTGCAAACGCTATTTCCTAGCAAGGAAATGCCGCCCTTATATTCATCTGAAGTGTATGCGAGGCATACATGACACTCCACAATGAATATTACATCTTATCATGAAACATAGGAATGAGATGCAATATGGCGATATAAGAAGCATAAGAACTCTATTGCTTCGATACGGAGACATCTGCAAACGCTATTTCCAAGCAAGTAAGTGTCGCATTTACATTCATTTGAAGTGTATGCGAGGTACACACGACACTTCGCAATGAATATTATATATTATCGTGAAACATAGATATGAGATGCGATATCGCGAATTAGCAGGGTTTAGAATTCTGTTGCTACGATACGTAGACAACTGCAAACGCTATTTCCTAGCAAGGAAGTGCCGCATTTACATTTTTTTGATGTGAAAACGAGGTATACGTAACACTGCACAGTGAATATTATATCTTATCGTGATACACAGAAATGAGATGCGATATCGCGATTTTTGAAGCATTATAACTCCATTGCTTTGATACTTTGACATCTGCAAACGCTATTCCCTAGCAAGGAAGTGTCGCATTTACATTCATTTGAAGTGTAGACGATATATACATAACAATGCATAACGAATACTGTATCTTATCATGAAACATAGAAGTGAGATGAGATTCTTGAGACACTTGAAGTGAATACGAGGTATACATGACACTTCGCAATGAATATTATATCTTATCATGAAACATAGAAATTAGGAGCGATATCGCGATTTAAGAAGCATTAGAACTCTATTGCTACGATACGTAGACATCTGCAAACGACATTTCCTAGCAAGGAAGTGTCGCATTAACATTCTTTTGAAGTGATTACGAGGTATACATGACACTTCGCAATGAAGTTTATATCTTATCATGAAACATAGAGATGAGATGCGATATCGCGTTTTAAGAAGCATTTGAAATCTGTTGCTACGATACGTAGACATCTGCAAACGCTATTTCCTAGCATGGAAGTGACGCATTTACATTTCTTTGAGGTGAATACGAGGTATACATGACACTACGCAATGAATATTATATACTGTCATGAAACATAGAAATGAGAAACGATGTCGCGTTTTGAGAAGGATTAGAGCACTAATGCTACAATACGTAGACATCTGCAAACGCTATTACCTAGCAAGGAAGTGTCGCATTTACATTCTTTTGAGGTGAACACGAGGTATACATAACACTGCAAAATGGATATTATATCTTATCATGAAACATAGAGATGAGATGCGATATCGCGATTTCAGAAGCATTAGAAAACTATTGCTTCAATACGTAGGCATCTGCAAACGCTATTTCCTAGCAAGGAAGTGTCGCATTAACATTCTTTCGAAGTGAATACGTGGTATACATAACAATCCACAATGAATACTATATCTTATCATTATACATAGAAAAGGAATGCGATATCCCGTTATAAGAAGCATTAGAACTCTATTGCTTCGATACGTAGACATCTGCAAACGCTACTTCCAAGCAAGGAAGTGTCGCATTTACATTCTTTTGAAGTGAATACGAGGTGTACTTAACACTCCACAAGGAATATTATATATCATCATGAAACATAGAAGTGAGATGCGATATGACGATCTAAGAAGCATTAGAATTCTATTGCTTCTATACGTAGACATCTGCAAACGCTACTTCCTAGCAAGGAAATGTCACATTTAATTCATTTTAAGTATATGCGAGGAATACATGACACTTCGCTATGAATATTATATATTACAAAGAAACATAGAAATGAGATGCGATATCGCGTTTTGAGAAGCTTTAGAACTCTATTGCTTCGATACCTAGACATCAGCAAACGCTATTTCCTAGCCAGGAAGTGTCGCATTTACATTATTTTGAATTGAATACGAGGTATACTTAACACTTTGCAATGAATATTATATCTTATCACGAAACATAGAAATGAGATGCGACATCTCCTTTTAAGAACCATTAGGACTCGTTTGCTTCGATACGTAGACATCTGCAAACGCTACTTCCTAGCAAGGAAGTGTCGCATTTACATTCTTCTGATGTGAATGCGAGGTATACATAACACTGCACAATGATTATTATATCTTATCATGAAACATAGAAGTGATATGCGATATCGCGATTTAAGAAGATTTTGAACTCTATTGCTTCGATACGTAGATATCTGCAAACACTATTTCCTAGCAAAGAACTGTCGCATTCACATTCATTTGAAGTGTATGCCAGGTATACATGACACTTCGCAATGAATATTATATATTATCATGAAACATAGATATTGGATGCGATATCGCGAATTAGCAAGCTTTAGAAATCTATAGCTTCGATACGTAGACATCTGCAAACGCTATTTCCTAGCAAGGAAGCGTCGCACTTACATTCTGTAGAAGTGAATACGAGGTATACATAACAATCCACAATGAATATTATATATTATCATGGAACATAGTAATGAGTAGCGATATCGCGTCTTGAGAAGCATTAGAAATCTAATGCTACGATACGTAGACATCTGCAAACGCTATTTCTTGGCAAGGAAGTGTCGCATTTACATACTTTCGAAGTGAATACGAAGAATACATAACACTCCACAATGAATATTATATCTTATCATGAAACATAGGAATGAGATGCAATATGGCGATATAAGAAGCATAAGAACTCTATTGCTTCGATACGGAGACATCTGCAAACGCTATTTCCAAGCAAGGTATTGTCACATTTACATTCTTTTGAAGTGAATACGAGATATACATGACACTGCAAAATGAATGCTATATCTTATCATGAGACATAGAAATGAGATGCGATATCGCGTTTTAAGAAGCATTAGAACTTTATTGCTTCGGTAAGTAGACAACTGCAAACGCTACTTCCTAGCAAGGAAGTATCGCAATTACATTCATTTGAAGTGTATGCGTGGTATACATGACACTACGCAATGAATATTATATACTATCATGAAACATAGAAAGGAGAAACGATGTCGCGTTTTGAGAAGCATTAAAGCACTAATGCTACGATACGTAGACATCTACAGACGTTATTTCCTAGCAAGGAAGTGTTGCATTTACATTCTTTTGAAGTGAATACGAGGTATACATAACACTGCACAGTGAATATTATATCTTATCATGAAACATAGAAATGAGATGCGATATGGCGATTTAAGAAGCATTAGAACTCTATTGCTTCGATACATAGACATCTGCAAACGCTACTTCCTAGCAAGGAAGTGTCGCGTTTACATTCTTTTGAAGTGAATACGAGGTATACATAACACTCCACAATGAATATTATATCTTATCATGAAACATAGAAATGAGATGCGATATCGCGATTTAAGAAGCATTAGAATTCTATTGCTTCGATACGTAGACATATGCAAACGCTATTTCCTAGCAAGGAAGTGTCGCATTTACATTCATTTGAAGTATAGATGAGATATACATAACACTGCACAATGAATATTATATATTATCATGAAACATAGAAATGAGATGCGATATCGCGATTTAAGAAGAATTAGAACTCCACGCTTCGATACGTAGACATCTGCAAACGCTATTTCCTAGCAAGGAAGTGTCGCATTTACATTCAATTGATGTGAATGCGAGGTATACATAACACTGCACAATGATTATTATATCTTATCATGAAACATAGAAGTGAGATGCGATATCGCGATTTAAGAAGATTTTGAACTCTATTGCTTCGATACGTAGATATTTGCAAACACTATTTCCTAGCAAGGAACTGTCGCATTCACATTCATTTGAAGTGTATGCGAGGTATACATGAGACTTCGCAATGAATATTATATATTATCATGAAACATAGATATTGGATGCGATATCGCGAATTAGCAAGCTTTAGAAACCTATAGATTCGATACGTAGACATCTGCAAACGCTATTTCCTAGCAAGGAAGCGTCGCATTTACATTCTGTAGAAGTGAATACGAGGTATACATAACAATCCACAATGAATATTATATATTATCATGGAACATAGTAATGAATAGCGATATCGCGTCTTGAGAAGCATTAGAAATCTAATGCTACGATACGTAGACATCTGCAAACGCTATTTCTTGGCAAGGAAGTGTCGCATTTACATACTTTCGAAGTGAATACGAGGTGTACATAACACTCCACAATGAATATTATATCTTATCATGAAACATAGTAATGAGATGCAATATGACGATTTAAGAAGCATAAGAACTCTATTGCTTCGATGCGGAGACATCTGCAAACGCTATTTCCAAGCAAGTAAGTGTCGCATTTACATTCTTTTGATGTGAAAACGAGATATACATAACACTGCACAATGAAAATTATATCTTACCATGAAACATAGAAATGAGATGCGATATCGCTATTTAAGAAGCATTTGATCTCTATTGCTTCGATTCGTAGACATCTGCAAACGCTACTACCTTGCAAGGAAGTGTCGCATTTACATTCTTTTGAAGTGAATACAAGGTATACATGACACTTCGCAATGAATATTGTATCTTATCATGAAACATGAAATTGCATGCGATATCGCGATTTAAGAAGCGTGAGAACTCTATTGCTTCGATACGTAGACATGTGCAATCGCTATTTCCTAGCAAGGTATTGTCACATTTACATTCTTTTGAAGTGAATACGAGATATACATAACACTGCAAAATGAATGCTATATCTTATCATGAGACATAGAAATGAGATGCGATATCGCGTTTTAAGAAGCATTAGAACTTTATTGCTTCGGTAAGTAGACAACTGCAAACGCTATTTCCTAGCATGGAACTTTCGCATTTACATTCTTTTGAAGTGAATACGAGATATACACGACACTTTGCAGTGAATATTATATCTTATTTTGAAACATAGAAGTGAGATGCGATATCGCATTTTAAAAGGCATTAGATCTCTGTTGCTACGATACGTAGACATCTGCAAACAATATTTCCTAGCAAGGAAGTGTCGCATATACATTCTTTTGAAATGAATACGAGGTATACATAACAGTCCATAATGATTATTATATCTTATTACGAAACATAGAAATGAAATACGACTTCTCGTTTTAAGAAGCATTAGAACTCTATTGCTACGATGCGTAGACATCTGCAAACAATATTTCCTAGCAAGGAAGTGTCGCATTTACATTTTTTTGAAGTGAATACGAGATATACTTGACACATCGCAGTGAGTATTATATCTTATCATGAAACATAGGAATGATATGCGATATCGCGATTTAAGAAGCACTAGAACTCTATTGCTACGATGCGTAAACATCTGCAAACGTTATTTCCTACCAAGGTAGTGTCGCATTTACATTCATGTGGAGTGAATACGAGGTATACATAACATTCCACAATGAATATTATATCTTATTACGAAACATAGAAATGAAATGCGACATCTCGTTTTAAGAAGCACTAGAACTCTATTGCTACGATACGTTGACATCTGCAAACGCTTTCTCCTAGCATGGAAGTGTCGCATTTACATTCTTTTGAAGTGAATACGAGGTATACATGACACTTCGCATAAATATTTTGTTTTATCATAAAACATAGAAGTGAGATGCGATATCGCGTTTTAAAAAGCATTAGAACTCCATTGCTACGATACGTAGACATCTGCAAGCGCTATTTAATCCCAAGGAAGTTTCGCATTTACATTCTCTTGAAGCGAATACGAGGTATACATGACACTTCGCAATGAATATTATATCTTATCATGAAACATAGAAGTGAGACGCGATATCGCGTTTTAGGAAGCATTAGCTCTCTATTGCTACGATACGTAGACATCTGCAAACGCTATTTCCTAGCATGGAAGTGTCGAATTTACATTCTTTTGAAGTGAATACGAGATATACATGACACTTCGCAATGAATATTTTATCTTATCACGAAAGATAGGAATGAAATGCGACATCTGGTTTTAAGTAGCATTAGAACTCTATTGCTACGATACGTAGATATCTGCAAACGCTATTTCCTAGCAAGGAAGTGTCGCATTTACATTCTTTTGAAGTGAATCCGAGGTATACGTGATACTTCTCAATGAATTTTATATCTTATCATGAAACATAGAAATGAGATGCGATATCGCGTTTTAGAAGCACTAGAACCCGGTTGCTACGATACGTAGACATCTGGAAACACTATTCCCTAGCAAGGAAGTGTCGCATTTACACCCTTTTGAAGTGAATATGACGTATACCTACGTCTCCACAATGAATATTATATCTTATCATGAAACATAGAAATGGGATGCTATATCGCGATTTAAAATGCATTAGAACTCTATTGCTTCGATACGTAGACTTCTGGAAACGCTATTTCCTTGCAAGGAAGTGTCGCATTTACATATCTTTGAATTGAATACGAGGAATACATAACACTTCGCAATGAATATTATATCCTATCCTGAGACATAGAAATGAGATGCTATATCGCGATTTAAGAAGCATTAGAACCCTACAGCTTCGATACGTAGACATCTGCAAACGCTACTTCCTAGCAAGGAAGTGTCTCCTTCTCATTCATTTCAAGTGTATACGAGGTATACATGACACTTCGCAATGAATATTATATCTTATAATGAGACATAGAAATCAGACGCTATTTGAGGTGTTATGTATTCCTCGTCTACACTTCAAATGAACGTAAATGCGACACTTCCTTTCTAGGAAATAGCCTCTCCAGATATCTACGTATCGTAGCAATAGAGTTCCAATGCTTCTTAAAACTCGATATCGCATCTGATTTCTATGTTTCATGAAAAGATATAATATTCATTGCGAATTGTCGTGTATACCACGTATTCACATCAAAAGAATGTAAATGCGACACTACCGTGCTAGGAAATAGCGTCTCCAGATATCTACGAATCGTAGCAATAGAGTTCCAATGCTTCTTAAAACTCGATATCGCATCTGATTTCTATATTTCATGATAAGATATAATATCCATTGCGAAGTGTCACTTATTCCACGTATTCACTTCAAATGAATGTAAATGCGACACTTACTTGCTAGGAAATAGCGTTTGCAGTTGTCTCCGTATCGAAACAATAGAGTTCTAATGCCTCTAAAGTCGCGATACCGCATCTCATTTCTATGTTTCGTGATAAGATATAATATTCATTTTGGAGTGTTACGTATACCTCGCATTCACTTCAAAAGAATGTAAATGCGACACTTCCTTGCTAGGAAATAACATTTGCAGATGTCTACGCATCGTAGCAATAGAGTTCTAATGCTTCCTAAAACGCGATATCGCATCTCACTTCTATGTTTCATGATAAGGTATAATATTCATTGCGAAGTGCCATGTATACCTCGTATTCACTTCAAAAGAATGTAAATGCGACACTTACATTCTAGGAAATAGCGTTTGCAGATGTCTACGTATCGTAGCAATAGGGTTCTAATGCTTCTAAAACGCGATATCGCATCTCACTTCTATGTTTCATGATAAGATATAATATTCATTGCGAAGTGTCATGTACACCTCGTATTCACTTCAAAAGTATGTAAATGCGATACTTCAATGCTAGGAAATAGCGTTTGCAGGTGTCTAAGTATCGTAGGAATAGAATTCTAATGCTTCTTAAAACGCGATATCGCATCTCACTTCTATGTTTCATGATAAGATATAGTATCCATTGCGAACTGTCATGTATATCTCGTATTCACTTCAAAAGAATGTAAATGCGAAACTTCCATGCTAGGAAATAGCGATTGCAGATGTCTACGTATCGTAGCAATAGAGTTCTAATGCTTCCTGAAATGTGAAGTCGTATTTCATTTCTATGTTTCGTAGTAAGATATAATATTCATTGTGGAGTGTTATGTATACCTCGTATTCACTTCAGAAAAATGTAAATGCGACACTTCCATGCTAGGGAATAGCGTTTGCAGATGTCTACGTATCGTAGCAATAGAGTTCTAATGCTTCTCAAAACGAGATGTCGCATTTCATTTCCATGTTTCGTGATAAGATATAATATTCATTGTGCAGTGTTATGTATACCTCGTATTCACTTGAAAAGAATGCAAATGCGACACTTCCTTGCTAGGAAATATTGTTTGCAGATGTCTACGTATCGTAGGAATAGAGTTCTAATGCTTCTTAAAACGCGATATCGCATCTCACTTCTATGTTTCATGATAAGATATAATATTCATTGCGAAGTGTCATGTATACCTCGTATTCACTTCAACAGAATGTAAATGCGAAACTCACATGCTAGGAAATATTGTTTGCAGATGTCTACGTTTCACAGCAATAGAGTACAAATGCTTCTTAAAACGAGATGTCGTATTTCATTTCTATGTTTCGTGATAAGATACAATATTCATTGTGGAATGTTATGTATACCTCGTATTCACTTCAAAAGAATGTAAATGCGACACTTCCTTGCTAGGAAATAACGTTTGCAGATGTCTGCGCATCGTAGCAATAGAGTTTTAATGCTACTAAAAACGAGATGTCGCATTTCATTTCTATGTATCGTGATGAGATACAATACTTATTGTGGAGTGTTATGTATACCTCGTATTCACTTCAAGAGAATGTATATGCGACACTTCCATGCTAGGAAATAGCGTTTGCAGATGTCTACGTATCGTAGCAATAGAGTTCTTATGCTTCTTAAAACGCGATATCGCATTTCACTTCTAAGTTTTATGATAAGATATAATATATTCATTGCGATGTGTCATGTATACCTCGTATCATCTTCAAAAGAATGTAAATGCGGCACTTCCATGCTAGGAAATAGCGTTTGCAGGTGTCTACGTATCGTAGCAATAGAGTTCTAATGCTTCTTAGAACGAGATGTCGCATCTCACTGCTATGTTTCATGATAAGAAATATTATTCATTATGGAGTGTTATGTATACCTCGTATTCACTTCAAAAGAATGTAAATGCGACACTTCCATGCTAGGAAATAGCATTTGCAGATGTCTACGTATCGTAGCAATAGAGTTTTAATGCTACTTAAAACGAGATGTTGCATTTCATTTCTACGTTTCGTGATAAGATATAATATTCATTTTGGAGTGTTACGGATACCTCGCATTCACTTCAAAAGAATGTAAATGCGACACTTCCTTGCTAGGACATAACAATTGCAGATGTCTACGCATCGTAGCAATAGAGTTCTAATGCTTCCTAAAACGCGATATCGAATCTCACTTCTATGTTTCATGATAAGGTATAATATTCATTGCGAAGTGCCATGTATACCTCGCATTCACTTCAAAAGAATGTAAATGCGACACTTACATTCTAGGAAATAGCGTTTGCAGATGTCTACGTATCGTAGCAATAGGGTTCTAATGCTTCTAAAACGCGATATCGCATCTCACTTCTATGTTTCATGATAAGATATAATATTCATTGCGAAGTGTCATGTACACCTCGTATTCACTTCAAAAGTATGTAAATCGGACACTTCCATGCTAGGAAATAGCGTTTGCAGGTGTCTAGGTATCGTAGGAATAGAATTCTAATGCTTCTTAAAACGCGATATCGCATCTCACTTCTATGTTTCATGATAAGATATAGTATCCATTGCGAAGTGTCATGTATATCTCGTATTCACTTCAAAAGAATGTAAATGCGAAACTTCCATGCTAGGAAATAGCGTTTGCAGATGTCTACGTATCGTAGCAATAGAGTTCTAATGCTTCCTAAAATGAGAAGTCGTATTTCATTTCTATGTTTCGTAGTAAGATATAATATTCATTGTGGAATGTTATGTATACCTCGTATTCACTTCAAAAGAATGTAAATGCGACACTTCCTTGCTAGGAAATAACATTTGCAGATGTCTACGCATCGTAGCAATAGAGTTCTAATGCTTCCTAAAACGCGATATCGCATCTCACTACTATGTTTCATGATAAGGTATAATATTCATTGCGAAGTGCCATGTATACCTCGTATTCACTTCAAACGAATGTAAATGCGACACTTACATGCTAGGAAATAGCGTTTGCAGATGTCTACGTATCGTAGGAATAGAGTACTAATGCTTCTCAAAACGAGATGTCGCATTTCATTCCTATGTTTCGTGATAAGATATAATATTCATTGTAGAGTGTTATGTATACCTCGTATTCACTTGAAGAGAATGTAAATGCGACACTTCCATGCTAGGAAATAGCGTTTGCATATGTCTACGTATCGTAGCAATAGAGTTCTTATGCTTCTTAAAACGCGATATCGCATTTCACTTCTAAGTTTCATGATAAGATATAATATATTCATTGCGATGTGTCATGTATACCTCGTATTATCTTCAAAAGAATGTAAATGCGGCACTTCCATGCTAGGAAATAGCGTTTGCAGATGTCTACGTATCGTAGCAATAGAGATCTAATGCTTCTTAGAACGAGATGTCGCATTTCACTGCTATGTTTCATGATAAGAAATATTATTCATTATGGAGCGTTATGTATACCTCGTATTCACTTCAAAAGAATGTAAATGCGACACCTCCATGCTAGGAAATAGCATTTGCAGATGTCTACGTATCGTAGCAATAGAGTTTCAATGCTACTAAAAACGAGATGTTGCATTTCATTTCTATGTTTCGAGATAAGATATAATATTCATTGTGGAATGTTATGTATACCTCGTATTCACTTCAAAAGAATGTAAATGCGACACTTCCTTGCTAGGAAATAACGTTTGCAGATGTCTGCGCATCGTAGCAATAGAGTTTTAATGCTACTAAAAACGAGATGTCGCATTTCATTTCTATGTATCGTGATAAGATACAATATTTATTGTGGAGTGTTATGTATACCTCGTATTCACTTCAAGAGAATGTAAATGCGACACTTCCATGCTAGGAAATAGCGTTTGCAGATGTCTACGTATCGTAGCAATAGAGTTCTTATGCTTCTTAAAACGCGATATCGCATTTCACTTCTAAGTTTTATGATAAGATATAATATATTCATTGCGATGTGTCATGTATACCTCGTATCATCTTCAAAAGAATGTAAATGCGGCACTTCCATGCTAGGAAATAGCGTTTGCAGGTGTCTACGTATCGTAGCAATAGAGTTCTAATGCTTCTTAGAACGAGATGTCGCATCTCACTGCTATGTTTCATGATAAGAAATATTATTCATTATGGAGTGTTATGTATACCTCGTATTCACTTCAAAAGAATGTATATGCGACACTTCCATGCTAGGAAATAGCATTTGCAGATGTCTACGTATCGTAGCAATAGAGTTTTAATGCTACTTAAAACGAGATGTTGCATTTCATTTCTACGTTTCGTGATAAGATATAATATTCATTTTGGAGTGTTACGGATACCTCGCATTCACTTCAAAAGAATGTAAATGCGACACTTCCTTGCTAGGAAATAACATTTGCAGATGTCTACGCATCGTAGCAATAGAGTTCTAATGCTTCCTAAAACGCGATATCGAATCTCACTTCTATGTTTCATGATAAGGTATAATATTCATTGCGAAGTGCCATGTATACCTCGCATTCACTTCAAAAGAATGTAAATGCGACACTTACATTCTAGGAAATAGCGTTTGCAGATGTCTACGTATCGTAGCAATAGGGTTCTAATGCTTCTAAAACGCGATATCGCAACTCACTTCTATGTTTCATGATAAGATATAATATTCATTGCGAAGTGTCATGTACACCTCGCATTCACTTCAAAAGTATGTAAATGCGACACTTCCATGCTAGGAAATAGCGTTTGCAGGTGTCTAGGTATCGTAGGAATAGAATTCTAATGCTTCTTAAAACGCGATATCGCATCTCACATCTATGTTTCATGATAAGATATAGTATCCATTGCGAAGTGTCATGTATATCTCGTATTCACTTCAAAAGAATGTAAATGCGAAACATCCATGCTAGGAAATAGCGTTTGCAGATGTCTACGTATCGTAGCAATAGAGTTCTAATGCTTCCTAAAATGAGAAGTCGTATTTCATTTCTATGTTTCGTAGTAAGATATAATATTCATTGTGGAATGTTATGTATACCTCGTATTCACTTCAAAAGAATGTAAATGCGACACTTCCTTGCTAGGAAATAACATTTGCAGATGTCTACGCATCGTAGCAATAGAATTCTAATGCTTCCTAAAACGCGATATCGCATCTCACTACTATGTTTCATGATAAGGTATAATATTCATTGCGAAGTGCCATGTATACCTCGTATTCACTTCAAACGAATGTAAATGCGACACTTACATGCTAGGAAATAGCGTTTGCAGATGTCTACGTATCGTAGGAATAGAGTACTAATGCTTCTCAAAACGAGATGTCGCATTTCATTCCTATGTTTCGTGATAAGATATAATATTCATTGTAGAGTGTTATGTATACCTCGTATTCACTTCAAAAGAATGTAAATGCGACACTTCCATGCTAGGAAATAGCATTTGCAGATGTCTACGTATCGTAGCAATAGAGTTTTAATGCTACTAAAAACGAGATGTTGCATTTCATTTCTATGTTTCGAGATAAGATATAATATTCATTGTGGAATGTTATGTATACCTCGTATTCACTTCAAAAGAATGTAAATGCGACACTTCCTTGCTAGGAAATAACGTTTGCAGATGTCTGCGCATCGTAGCAATAGAGTTTTAATGCTACTAAAAACGAGATGTCGCATTTCATTTCTATGTATCGTGATAAGATACAATATTTATTGTGGAGTGTTATGTATACCTCGTATTCACTTCAGGAGAACGTAAATGCGACACTTCCATGCTAGGAAATAGCGTTTGCAGGTGTCTACGTATCGTAGCAATAGAGTTCTTATGCTTCTTAAAACGCGATATCGCATTTCACTTCTAAGTTTTATGATAAGATATAATATATTCATTGCGATGTGTCATGTATACCTCGTATCATCTTCAAAAGAATGTAAATGCGGCACTTCCATGCTAGGAAATAGCGTTTGCAGGTGTCTACGTATCGTAGCAATAGAGTTCTAATGCTTCTTAGAACGAGATGTCGCATCTCACTGCTATGTTTCATGATAAGAAATATTATTCATTATGGAGTGTTATGTATACCTCGTATTCACTTCAAAAGAATGTAAATGCGACACTTCCATGCTAGGAAATAGCATTTGCAGATGTCTACGTATCGTAGCAATAGAGTTTTAATGCTACTTAAAACGAGATGTTGCATTTCATTTCTATGTTTCGAGATAAGATATAATAGTCATTGTGGAGTGTTATGTATACCTCGTATTCACTTCAGAAGAATGTAAATGCGAAACTCACACGCTAGGAAATATTGTTTGCAGATGTCTACGTTTCACAGCAATAGAGTACTAATGCTTCTTAAAACGAGATGTCGTATTTCATTTCTATGTTCCGTAATAAGATATAATATTCATTGTGTAATGCTATGTATACCTCGTATTCACTTCAATGGAATGTAATTGCGACATGTCCTTCCTAGGAAATATATTTTGCAGATGTCTACGTATCGTAGCAATAGAGTTCTAATGCTTCTTAAAACGCGATATCGCATCTCACTTCTATGTTTCATGATAAGATGTAATATTCATAGCGAAGTGCCATGTATACCTCGTATTCACTTCAAACGAATGTAAATGCGACACTTCCATGCTAGGAAATAGAGTTTGCAGATGTCTACGTATCGTAGCAACAGAGTTCTAATGCTTCTTAAAACGAGATGTCGCATTTCATTTCTATGTTTCGCGATAAGATATAATATTCATTGTGGAGTGTTATGTATACCTCGTATTCACTTGAAAAGAATGTAAATGCGACACTTCCTTGCTAGGAAATATTGTTTGCAGATGACTACGTATCGTAGCAATAGAGTTCTAATGCTTCTTAAAACGCGATATCGCATCTCACTTCTATGTTTCATGATAAGATATAATATTCATTGCGAAGTGTCATGTACATCTCGTATTCACTTCATAAGAATGTAAATGCGACCCTTCCATGCTAGGAAATAGCGTTTGCAGATGTCTACGTATCGTAGCAATAGAGTTCTAATGCTTCTTAGAACGAGATGTCGCATTTCATTTCTATGTTTCGAGATAAGATATAATATACATTGTGGAGTGTTATGTATACCTCGTATTCACTTCAAAAGAATGTAAATGCGACACTTACATGCTAGCAAATAGCGTTTGCAGATGTCTACGTATCGTAGCAATAGAGTTCTAATGCTTCTCAAAACGAGATGTCGCATTTCATTTCCATGTTTCGTGATAAGATATAATATTCAATGTGCAGTGTTATGTATACCTCGTATTCACTTCAAAAGAATGTAAATGCGACACTCCCATGCTAGGAAATATTGTTTGCAGATGTCTACGTATCACAGCAATAGAGTACTAATGCTTCTTAAAGCGAGATGTTGTATTTCATTACTATGTTTCGTAATAAGGTATAATATTCATTGTGTAATGTTATGTATACCTCGTATTCACTTTAATGGAATGTAAGTGCGACATTTCCATGCTAGGAAATTGCGTTTGCAGATGTCTACGTATCGTAGCAATAGAGTTCTAATGCTTCTTAAAACGCGATATCAAATCTCACTTCTATGTTTCATGATAAGATATAATATTCATTGCGAAGTGTTATGTATACCTCGTATTATCTTCAAAAGAATGTAAATGCGGCACTTCCATGCTAGGAAATAGCCTTTGCAGATGTCTACGTATCGTAGCAATAGATTTCTAATGCTTCTTAAAATGAGAAGTCGTATTTCATTTCCATGTTTCGTGATAAGATACAATATACATCGTGGAGTGTTATGTATAACTCGTATTCACTTCAAAAGAATGTAAATGCGACACTTCCATGCTAGGAAATAGCGTATGCAGATGTCTACGTATCGTAGCAATAGAGTTCTGATGCTTCTTAAAACGCGATATCGCATCTCACTTCAATGTTTCATGATAAGATATAATATTCATTGCGAAGTGTCATGTATACCTCGTATTCACTTCAAAAGAATGTAAATGCGACACTTACATGCTAGGAAATAGCGTTTGCAGATGTCTACGTATCGTAGCAACAGAGTACTAATGCTTCTCAAAACGAGATGTCGCATTTCATTTCCATGTTTCGAGATAAGATGTAATATTCATTGCGAAGTGTTATGTATACCTCGTATTCACTTCAAATGAATGTAAATGCGAAACTTCCATGCTAGGAAATAGGGTTTACAGATGTCTACGTATCGTAGCAATAGAGTTCTAATTCATCTCAAAACGCGATATCGTAACTCATTCCTACGTTTCATGATAAGATATAATACTCATTGCGAAGTGCCATGTATACCTCATACTCACTACAAAAGAATGTAAATGCGCCACTCCCATGCTAGGAAATATTGTTTGCAGATGTCTACGTATCACAGCAATAGAGTACTAATGCTTCTTAAAGCGAGATGTTGTATTTCATTACTATGTTTCGTAATAAGATATAATATTCATTGTGTAATGTTATGTATACCTCGTATTCACTTTAATGGAATGTAAGTGCGACATTTCCATGCAAGGAAATTGCGTTTGCAGATGTCTACGTATCGTTGCAATAGAGTTCTAATGCTACTTAAAACGAGATGTCGCATTTCATTTCTATGTTTCGTGATAAGATATAACATTCATTGTGTAATGTTATGTATACCTCGTATTCACTTCAATGGAATGTAAGTGCGATATTTCCTTGCTAGGAAATATTGTTTGCAGATGTCTACGTATATTAGCAATAGAGTACTAATGCTTCTTAAAACGAGATGTCGTGTTTCATTTCTATGTTTCTTAATAAAATATAACATTCATTTTGTAATGTTATGTATACCTCGTATTCACTTCAATGGAATGTAAGTGCGACATTTCCTTGCTAGGAAATATTGTTTGCAGATGTCTACGTATATTAGCAATAGAGTTCTAATGCTTCTCAGAACGCGATATAGCACCTCATTCCTATGTTTCATGATAAAATATAATATTCATTGCGAAGTGTCATGTACACCTCGTATTCACTTCAAAAGAATGTAAATGCGACCCTTCCATGCTAGGAAATAGCGTTTGCAGATGTCTAAGTATCGTAGGAATAGAATTCTAATGCTTCTTAGAACGCGATATCGCATCTCACCTCTATGTTTCATGATAAGATATAATATTCATTGCGAAGTGTTATGTATACCTCGTATTGTCTTCAAAAGAATGTAAATGCGGCACTTCCATGCTAGGAAATAGCGTTTGCAGATGTCTAGGTATCGTAGCAATAGAGTTCTAGTGCTTCTTAAAATGAGAAGTAGTATTTCATTTCTATGTTTCGTAATAAGATATAATATTCATTGTGGAATGTTATGTATACCTCGTATTCACTTCAAAAGAATGTAAATGCGGCACTTCCATGCTAGGAAATAGCCTTTGCAGATACCTACGTATCGTAACAATAGAGTTCTAATGCTTCTTAAAACGCGATATCGCATCTCACTTCTATGTTTCATGATAAGATATAATATTCATTGCGAAGTGTTATGTATACCTCGTATTGTCTTCAAAAGAATGTAAATGCGGCACTTCCATGCTAGGAAATAGCGTTTGCAGATGTCTAGGTATCGTAGCAATAGAGTTCTAGTGCTTCTTAAAATGAGAAGTAGTATTTCATTTCTATGTTTCGTAATAAGATATAATATTCATTGTGGAATGTTATGTATAACTCGTATTCACTTCAAAAGAATGTAAATGCGGCACTTCCATGCTAGGAAATAGCCTTTCCAGATACCTACGTATCGTAACAATAGAGTTCTAATGCTTCTTAAAACGCGATATCGCATCTCACTTCTATGTTTCATGATCAGATATAATATTCATTGCGAAGTGTCATGTATACCTCGTACTCACTACAAAAGAATGTAAATGCGACACTCACATGCTAGGAAATATTGTTGGCAGATGTCTACGTATCACAGCAATGGAGTACTAATGCTTCTTAAAACGAGATGTCGTATTTCATTTCTATGTTTCGTAATAAGATATAATATTCATTTTGGAGTGTTACGTATACCTCGCATTCACTTCAAAAAAATGTAAATGCGACACTTCCTTGCTAGGAAATAACATTTGCAGATGTCTACGCATCGTAGCAATAGAGTTCTAATGCTTCTTAAAACGCGATATCGCATCTCACTTCTATGTTTCATGATAAGATATAATATTCATTGCGAAGTGTCATGTACACCTCGTATTCACTTCAAAAGAATGTAAATGCGACACTTCCATGCTAGGAAATAGCGTTTGCAGATGTCTAGGTATCGTAGGAATGGAATTCTAATGCTTCTTAAAACGCGATATCGCATCTCACTTCTATGTTTCATGATAAGATATAATATTCATTGCGAAGTGTTATGTACACCTCGTATTATCTTCAAAAGAATGTAAATGCGGCACTTCCATGCTAGGAAATAGCGTTTGCAGATGTCTACGTATCGTAGCAATAGAGTTCTGATGCTTCCTAAAACGCGATATCGCATCTCACTTCTATGTTTCATGATAAGATATAATATTCATTGCGAAGTGTCATGTTTACCTCGTACTCACTACAAAAGAATGTAAATGCGACACTCCCATGCTAGGAAATATTGTTTGCAGATGTCTACGTATCACAGCAATAGAGTACTAATGCTTCTTAAAACGAAATGTTGTATTTCATTTCTATGTTTCGTAATAAGATATAATATTCATTGTGTAATGTTATGTATACCTCGTATTCACTTCAATGGAATGTAAGTGCGACATTTCCTTGCTGGGAAATATTGTTTGCAGATGTCTACGTATATTAGCAATAGAGTACTAATGCTTCTTAAGACGATATGTCGTATTTCATTTCTATGTTTCTTAATAAAATATAACATTCATTGTGTAATGTTATGTATACCTCGTATTCGCTTCATGAGAATGTAAATGCGACCCTTCCATGCTAGGAAATAGCGTTTGCAGATGTCTACGTACCGTAGCAATAGAGTTTTAATGCTAATTAAAACGAGATGTCGCATTTCATTTCCATGTTTCGTGATAAGATATAATATTCATTGTGCAGTGTTATGTATACCTCGTATTCACTTGAAAAGAATGTAAATGCGAGACTTCCCTGCTAGGAAATTTTGTTTGCAGATGAATACGTATCGTAGCAGTGGAGTTCTAATGCTTATTAAAACGCGATATCGCATCTCACTTCTATGTTTCATGATAGGATATAATATTCATTGCGAAGTGTCATGTATATCTCGTATTCGCTTCATAAGAATGTAAATGCGACCCTTCCATGCTAGGAAATAGCGTTTGCAGATGTCTACGTAACGTAACAATAGAGTTCTAATGCTTCTTAGAACGAGATGTCGCATTTCATTTCTATGTTTCGTGATAAGATATATTATGCATTGCGAAGTGCCATGTATACCTCGTATTCACATCAAATGAATGTAAATGCCACAATTCCATGCTAGGAAATAGAGTTTGCGGATGTCTACGTATCGTAGCAACAGAGTTCTGATGCTTCTTAAAACGAGATGTCGCATTTCATTTCTATGTTTCGTGATAAGATATAATATTCATTGTGGAGTGTTATGTATACCTCGTATTCACTTGAAAAGAATGTAAATGCGACACTTCCTTGCTAGGAAATATTGTTTGCAGATGACTACGTATCGTAGCAATAGAGCTCTAATGCTTCTTAAAACGCGATATCGCATCTCACTTCTATGTTTCATGATCAGATATAATATTCATTGCGAAGTGTCATGTATACCTCGTACTCACTACAAAAGAATGTAAATGCGACACTCACATGCTAGGAAATATTGTTGGCAGATGTCTACGTCTCACAGCAATGGAGTACTAATGCTTCTTAAAACGAGATGTTGTATTTCATTTCTATGTTTCGTAATAAGATATAATATTCATTGTGTAATGTTATGTATACCTCGTATTCACTTTAATGGAATGTAAGTGCGACAATTCCATGCTAGGAAATTGCGTTTGCAGATGTCTACGTATCGTTGCAGTAGAGTTCTAATGCTACTTAAAACGAGATGTCGCATTTCATTTCTACGTTTCGTGATAAGATATAATATTCATTTTGGAGTGTTACGGATACCCCGCATTCACTTCAAAAGAATGTAAATGCGACACTTCCTTGCTAGGAAATAACATTTGCAGATGTCTACGCATCGTAGCAATAGAGTTCTAATGCTTCCTAAAACGCGATATCGAATCTCACTTCTATGTTTCATGATAGGGTATAATATTCATTGCGAAGTGCCATGTATACCTCGTACTCACTACAAAAGAATGTAAATGCGACACTCACATGCTAGGAAATATTGTTGGCAGATGTCTACGTATCACAGCAATGGAGTACTAATGCTTCTTAAAACGAGATGTTGTATTTCATTTCTATGTTTCGTAATAAGATATAATATTCATTGTGTAATGTTATGTATACCTCGTATTCACTTTAATGGAATGTAAGTGCGACATTTCCATGCTAGGAAATTGCGTTTGCAGATGTCTACGTATCGTTGCAATAGAGTTCTAATGCTACTTAAAACGAGATGTCGCATTTCATTTCTACGTTTCGTGATAAGATATAATATTCATTTTGGAGTGTTACGTATACCTCGCATTCACTTCAAAAGAATGTAAATGCGACACTTCCTTGCTAGGAAATAACATTTGCAGATGTCTACGCATCGTAGCAATAGAGTTCTAATGCTTCCTAAAACGCGATATCGCATCTCACTTCTATGTTTCATGATAAGGTATAATATTCATTGCGAAGTGCCATGTATACCTCGTATTCACTTCAAAAGAATGTAAATGCGACACTTACATTCTAGGAAATAGCGTTTGCAGATGTCTACGTATCGTAGCAATAGGGTTCTAATGCTTCTAAAACGCGATATCGCATCTCACTTCTATGTTTCATGATAAGATATGATATTCATTGCGAAGTGTCATGTACACCTCGTATTCACTTCAAAAGTATGTAAATGCGACACTTCCATGCTAGGAAATAGCGTTTGCAGGTGTCTAAGTATCGTAGGAATAGAATTCTAATGCTTCTTAAAACGCGATATCGCATCTCACTTCTATGTTTCATGATAAGATATAGTATCCATTGCGAACTGTCATGTATATCTCGTATTCACTTCAAAAGAATGTAAACGCGAAACTTCCATGCTAGGAAATAGCGATTGCAGATGTCTACGTATCGTAGCAATAGAGTTCTAATGCTTCCTGAAATGTGAAGTCGTATTTCATTTCTATGTTTCGTAGTAAGATATAATATTCATTGTGGAGTGTTATGTATACCTCGTATTCACTTCAGAAAAATGTAAATGCGACACTTCCATGCTAGGGAATAGCGTTTGCAGATGTCTACGTATCGTAGCAATAGAGTTCTAATGCTTCTCAAAACGAGATGTCGCATTTCATTTCCATGTTTCGTGATAAGATATAATATTCATTGTGCAGTGTTATGCATACCTCGTATTCACTTGAAAAGAATGTAAATGCGACACTTCCTTGCTAGGAAATATTGTTTGCAGATGTCTACGTATCGTAGGAATAGAGTTCTAATGCTTCTTAAAACGCGATATCGCATCTCACTTCTATGTTTCATGATAAGATATAATATTCATTGCGAAGTGTCATGTATACCTCGTATTCACTTCAACAGAATGTAAATGCGAAACTCACATGCTAGGAAATATTGTTTGCAGATGTCTACGTTTCACAGCAATAGAGTACAAATGCTTCTTAAAACGAGATGTCGTATTTCATTTCTATGTTTCGTGATAAGATACAATATTCATTGTGGAGTGTCATGTATACCTCGTATTCGCTTCATAAGAATGTAAATGCGACCCTTCCATGCTAGGAAATAGCGTTTGCAGATGTCTACGTACCGTAGCAATAGAGTTTTAATGCTAATTAAAACGAGATGTCGCATTTCATTTCCATGTTTCGTTATAAGATATAATATTCATTGTGCAGTGTTATGTATACCTCGTATTCACTTGAAAAGAATGTAAATGCGACACTTCCCTGCTAGGAAATATTGTTTGCAGATGTCTACGTATCGTAGCAGTAGAGTTCTAATGCTTATTAAAACGCGATATCGCATCTCACTTCTATGTTTCATGATAGGATATAATATTCATTGCGAAGTGTCATGTATATCTCGTATTCGCTTCATAAGAATGTAAATGCGACCCTTCCATGCTAGGAAATAGCGTTTGCAGATGTCTACGTATCGTAACAATAGAGTTCTAATGCTTCTTAGAACGAGGTGTCGCATTTCATTTCTATGTTTCGTGATAAGATATATTATTCATTGCGAAGTGCCATGTATACCTCGTATTCACATCAAATGAATGTAAATGCCACACTTCCATGCTAGGGAATAGAGTTTGCAGATGACTACGTATCGTAGCAATAGAGCTCTAATGCTTCTTAAAACGCGATATCGCATCTCACTTTTATGTTTCATGATCAGATATAATATTCATTGCGAAGTGTCATGTATACCTCGTACTCACTACAAAAGAATGTAAATGCGACACTCACATGCTAGGAAATATTGTTGGCAGATGTCTACGTCTCACAGCAATGGAGTACTAATGCTTCTTAAAACGAGATGTTGTATTTCATTTCTATGTTTCGTAATAAGATATAATATTCATTGTGTAATGTTATGTATACCTCGTATTCACTTTAATGGAATGTAAGTGCGACAATTCCATGCTAGGAAATTGCGTTTGCAGATGTCTACGTATCGTTGCAGTAGAGTTCTAATGCTACTTAAAACGAGATGTCGCATTTCATTTCTACGTTTCGTGATAAGATATAATATTCATTTTGGAGTGTTACGGATACCCCGCATTCACTTCAAAAGAATGTAAATGCGACACTTCCTTGCTAGGAAATAACATTTGCAGATGTCTACGCATCGTAGCAATAGAGTTCTAATGCTTCCTAAAACGCGATATCGAATCTCACTTCTATGTTTCATGATAGGGTATAATATTCATTGCGAAGTGCCATGTATACCTCGCATTCACTTCAAAAGAATGTAAATGCGACACTTACATTCTAGGAAATAGCGTTTGCAGATGTCTACGTATCGTAGCAATAGGGTTCTAATGCTTCTAAAACACGATATCGCATCTCACTTCTATGTTTCATGATAAGATATAATATTCATTGCGAAGTGTCATGTACACCTCGTATTCACTTCAAAAGTATGTAAATGCGACACTTCCATGCTAGGAAATAGCGTTTGCAGGTGTCTAGGTATCGTAGGAATAGAATTCTAATGCTTCTTAAAACGCGATATCGCATCTCACTTCTATGTTTCATGATAAGATATAGTATCCATTGCGAAGTGTCATGTATATCTCGTATTCACTTTAAAAGAATGTAAATGCGAAACTTCCATGCTAGGAAATAGCGTTTGCAGATGTCTACGTTTCGTAGCAATAGAGTTCTAATGCTTCCTAAAATGAGAAGTCGTATTTCATTTCTATATTTCGTAGTAAGATATAATATTCATTGTGGAATGTTATGTATGCCTCGTATTCACTTCAAAAGAATGTAAATGCGACACTTCCTTGCTAGGAAATAACATTTGCAGATATCTACGCATCGTAGCAATAGAGTTCTAATGCTTCCTAAAACGCGATATCGCATCTCACTACTATGTTTCATGATAAGGTATAATATTCATTGCGAAGTACCATGTATACCTCGTATTCACTTCAAACCAATGTAAATGCGACACTTACATGCTAGGAAATAGCGTTTGCAGATGTCTACGTATCGTAGCAATAGAGTTCTTATGCTCCTTAAAACGCGATATCGCATTTCACTTCTAAGTTTCATGATAAGATATAATATATTCATTGCGATGTGTCATGTATACCTCGTATTATCTTCAAAAGAATGTAAATGCGGCACTTCCATGCTAGGAAATAGCGTTTGCAGATGTCTACGTATCGTAGCAATAGAGATCTAATGCTTCTTAGAACGAGATGTCGCATCTCACTGCTATGTTTCATGATAAGAAATATTATTCATTATGGAGTGTTATGTATACCTCGTATTCACTTCAAAAGAATGTAAATGCGACACTTCCATGCTAGGAAATAGCATTTGCAGATGTCTACGTATCGTAGCAATAGAGTTTTAATGCTACTAAAAACGAGATGTTGCATTTCATTTCTATGTTTCGAGATAAGATATAATATTCATTGTGGAATGTTATGTATACCTCGTACTCACTTCAAAAGAATGTAAATGCGACACTTCCTTGCTAGGAAATAACGTTTGCAGATGTCTGCGCATCGTAGCAATAGAGTTTTAATGCTACTAAAAACGAGATGTCGCATTTCATTTCTATGTATCGTGATGAGATACAATACTTATTGTGGAGTGTTATGTATACCTCGTATTCACTTCAAGAGAATGTATATGCGACACTTCCATGCTAGGAAATAGCGTTTGCAGATGTCTACGTATCGTAGCAATAGAGTTCTTATGCTTCTTAAAAGGCGATATCGCATTTCACTTCTAAGTTTTATGATAAGATATAATACATTCATTGCGATGTGTCATGTATACCTCGTATCATCTTCAAAAGAATGTAAATGCGGCACTTCCATGCTAGGAAATAGCGTTTGCAGGTGTCTACGTATCGTAGCAATAGAGTTCTAATGCTTCTTAGAACGAGATGTCGCATCTCACTGCTATGTTTCATGATAAGAAATATTATTCATTATGGAGTGTTATGTATACCTCGTATTCACTTCAAAAGAATGTAAATGCGACACTTCCATGCTAGGAAATAGCATTTGCAGATGTCTACGTATCGTAGCAATAGAGTTTTAATGCTACTTAAAACGAGATGTTGCATTTCATTTCTACGTTTCGTGATAAGATATAATATTCATTTTGGAGTGTTACGGATACCTCGCATTCACTTCAAAAGAATGTAAATGCGACACTTCCTTGCTAGGACATAACAATTGCAGATGTCTACGCATCGTAGCAATAGAGTTCTAATGCTTCCTAAAACGCGATATCGAATCTCACTTCTATGTTTCATGATAGGGTATAATATTCATTGCGAAGTGCCATGTATACCTCGCATTCACTTCAAAAGAATGTAAATGCGACACTTACATTCTAGGAAATAGCGTTTGCAGATGTCTACGTATCGTAGCAATAGGGTTCTAATGCTTCTAAAACACGATATCGCATCTCACTTCTATGTTTCATGATAAGATATAATATTCATTGCGAAGTGTCATGTACACCTCGTATTCACTTCAAAAGTATGTAAATGCGACACTTCCATGCTAGGAAATAGCGTTTGCAGGTGTCTAGGTATCGTAGGAATAGAATTCTAATGCTTCTTAAAACGCGATATCGCATCTCACTTCTATGTTTCATGATAAGATATAGTATCCATTGCGAAGTGTCATGTATATCTCGTATTCACTTTAAAAGAATGTAAATGCGAAACTTCCATGCTAGGAAATAGCGTTTGCAGATGTCTACGTTTCGTAGCAATAGAGTTCTAATGCTTCCTAAAATGAGAAGTCGTATTTCATTTCTATATTTCGTAGTAAGATATAATATTCATTGTGGAATGTTATGTATGCCTCGTATTCACTTCAAAAGAATGTAAATGCGACACTTCCTTGCTAGGAAATAACATTTGCAGATATCTACGCATCGTAGCAATAGAGTTCTAATGCTTCCTAAAACGCGATATCGCATCTCACTACTATGTTTCATGATAAGGTATAATATTCATTGCGAAGTACCATGTATACCTCGTATTCACTTCAAACGAATGTAAATGCGACACTTACATGCTAGGAAATAGCGTTTGCAGATGTCTACGTATCGTAGCAATAGAGTTCTTATGCTCCTTAAAACGCGATATCGCATTTCACTTCTAAGTTTCATGATAAGATATAATATATTCATTGCGATGTGTCATGTATACCCCGTATTATCTTCAAAAGAATGTAAATGCGGCACTTCCATGCTAGGAAATAGCGTTTGCAGATGTCTACGTATCGTAGCAATAGAGATCTAATGCTTCTTAGAACGAGATGTCGCATCTCACTGCTATGTTTCATGATAAGAAATATTATTCATTATGGAGTGTTATGTATACCTCGTATTCACTTCAAAAGAATGTAAATGCGACACTTCCATGCTAGGAAATAGCATTTGCAGATGTCTACGTATCGTAGCAATAGAGTTTTAATGCTACTAAAAACGAGATGTTGCATTTCATTTCTATGTTTCGAGATAAGATATAATATTCATTGTGGAATGTTATGTATACCTCGTATTCACTTCAAAAGAATGTAAATGCGACACTTCCTTGCTAGGAAATAACGTTTGCAGATGTCTGCGCATCGTAGCAATAGAGTTTTAATGCTACTAAAAACGAGATGTCGCATTTCATTTCTATGTATCGTGATGAGATACAATACTTATTGTGGAGTGTTATGTATACCTCGTATTCACTTCAAGAGAATGTATATGCGACACTTCCATGCTAGGAAATAGCGTTTGCAGATGTCTACGTATCGTAGCAATAGAGTTCTTATGCTTCTTAAAAGGCGATATCGCATTTCACTTCTAAGTTTTATGATAAGATATAATATATTCATTGCGATGTGTCATGTATACCTCGTATCATCTTCAAAAGAATGTAAATGCGGCACTTCCATGCTAGGAAATAGCGTTTGCAGGTGTCTACGTATCGTAGCAATAGAGTTCTAATGCTTCTTAGAACGAGATGTCGCATCTCACTGCTATGTTTCATGATAAGTAATATTATTCATTATGGAGTGTTATGTATACCTCGTATTCACTTCAAAAGAATGTAAATGCGACACTTCCTTGCTAGGACATAACAATTGCAGATGTCTACGCATCGTAGCAATAGAGTTCTAATGCTTCCTAAAACGCGATATCGAATCTCACTTCTATGTTTCATGATAAGGTATAATATTCATTGCGAAGTGCCATGTATACCTCGCATTCACTTCAAAAGAATGTAAATGCGACACTTACATTCTAGGAAATAGCGTTTGCAGATGTCTACGTATCGTAGCAATAGGGTTCTAATGCTTCTAAAACGCGATATCGCATCTCACTTCTATGTTTCATGATAAGATATAATATTCATTGCGAAGTGTCATGTACACCTCGTATTCACTTCAAAAGTATGTAAATGCGACACTTCCATGCTAGGAAATAGCGTTTGCAGGTGTCTAGGTATCGTAGGAATAGAATTCTAATGCTTCTTAAAACGCGATATCGCATCTCACATCTATGTTTCATGATAAGATATAGTATCCATTGCGAAGTGTCACGTATATCTCGTATTCACTTCAAAAGAATGTAAATGCGAAACATCCATGCTAGGAAATAGCGTTTGCAGATGTCTACGTATCGTAGCAATAGAGTTCTAATGCTTCCTAAAATGAGAAGTCGTATTTCATTTCTATGTTTCGTAGTAAGATATAATATTCATTGTGGAATGTTATGTATACCTCGTATTCACTTCAAAAGAATGTAAATGCGACACTTCCTTGCTAGGAAATAACATTTGCAGATGTCTACGCATCGTAGCAATAGAATTCTAATGCTTCCTAAAACGCGATATCGCATCTCACTACTATGTTTCATGATAAGGTATAATATTCATTGCGAAGTGCCATGTATACCTCGTATTCACTTCAAACGAATGTAAATGCGACACTTACATGCTAGGAAATAGCGTTTGCAGATGTCTACGTATCGTAGGAATAGAGTACTAATGCTTCTCAAAACGAGATGTCGCATTTCATTCCTATGTTTCGTGATAAGATATAATATTCATTGTAGAGTGTTATGTATACCTCGTATTCACTTGAAGAGAATGTAAATGCGACACTTCCATGCTAGGAAATAGCGTTTGCATATGTCTACGTATCGTAGCAATAGAGTTCTTATGCTTCTTAAAACGCGATATCGCATTTCACTTCTAAGTTTCATGATAAGATATAATATATTCATTGCGATGTGTCATGTATACCTCGTATTATCTTCAAAAGAATGTAAATGCGGCACTTCCATGCTAGGAAATAGCGTTTGCAGATGTCTACGTATCGTAGCAATAGAGATCTAATGCTTCTTAGAACGAGATGTCGCATCTCACTGCTATGTTTCATGATAAGAAATATTATTCATTACGGAGTGTTATGTATACCTCGTATTCACTTCAAAAGAATGTAAATGCGACACTTCCATGCTAGGAAATAGCATTTGCAGATGTCTACGTATCGTAGCAATAGAGTTTTAATGCTACTAAAAACGAGATGTTGCATTTCATTTCTATGTTTCGAGATAAGATATAATATTCATTGTGGAATGTTATGTATACCTCGTATTCACTTCAAAAGAATGTAAATGCGACACTTCCTTGCTAGGAAATAACGTTTGCAGATGTCTGCGCATCGTAGCAATAGAGTTTTAATGCTACTAAAAACGAGATGTCGCATTTCATTTCTATGTATCGTGATAAGATACAATATTTATTGTGGAGTGTTATGTATACCTCGTATTCACTTCAAGAGAATGTAAATGCGACACTTCCATGCTAGGAAATAGCGTTTGCAGATGTCTACGTATCGTAGCAATAGAGTTCTTATGCTTCTTAAAACACGATATCGCATTTCACTTCTAAGTTTTATGATAAGATATAATATATTCATTGCGATGTGTCATGTATACCTCGTATCATCTTCAAAAGAATGTAAATGCGGCACTTCCATGCTAGGAAATAGCGTTTGCAGGTGTCTACGTATTGTAGCAATAGAGTTCTAATGCTTCTTAGAACGAGATGTCGCATCTCACTGCTATGTTTCATGATAAGAAATATTATTCATTATGGAGTGTTATGTATACCTCGTATTCACTTCAAAAGAATGTAAGTGCGACACTTCCATGCTAGGAAATAGCATTTGCAGATGTCTACGTATCGTAGCAATAGAGTTTTAATGCTACTTAAAACGAGATGTTGCATTTCATTTCTATGTTTCGAGATAAGATATAATAGTCATTGTGGAGTGTTATGTATACCTCGTATTCACTTCAGAAGAATGTAAATGCGAAACACACATGCTAGGAAATATTGTTTGCAGATGTCTACGTTTCACAGCAATAGAGTACTAATGCTTCTTAAAACGAGATGTCGTATTTCATTTCTATGTTTCGTAATAAGACATAATATTCATTGTGTAATGCTATGTATACCTCGTATTCACTTCAATGGAATGTAATTGCGACATTTCCTTCCTAGGAAATATTGTTTGCAGATGTCTACGTATCGTAGCAATAGAGTTCTAATGCTTCTTAAAACGCGATATCGCATCTCACTTCTATGTTTCATGATAAGATGTAATATTCATAGCGAAGTGCCATGTATACCTCGTATTCACTTCGAAAGAATGTAAATGCGACACTTCCTTACTACGAAATAACATTTGCAGATGTCTACGCATCGTAGCAATAGAGTTCTAATGCTTCTTAGAACGAGATGTCGCATATCACTGCTATGTTTCATGATAAGAAATATTATTCATTATGGAGTGTTATGTATACCTCGTATTCACTTCAAAAGAATGTAAATGCGACACTTCCATGCTAGGAAATAGCATTTGCAGATGCCTACGTATCGTAGCAATAGAGTTTTAATGCTACTAAAAACGAGATGTTGCATTTCATTTCTATGTTTCGAGATAAGATATAATATTCATTGTGGAATGTTATGTATACCTCGTATTCCCTTCAAAAGAATGTAAATGCGACACTTCCTTGCTAGGAAATAACGTTTGCAGATGTCTGCGCATCGTAGCAATAGAGTTTTAATGCTACTAAAAACGAGATGTCGCATTTCATTTCTATGTATCGTGATAAGATACAATATTCATTGTGGAGTGTTATGTATACCTCGTATTCACTTCAAGAGAATGTAAATGCGACACTTCCATGCTAGGAAATGGCGTTTGCAGATGTCTACGTATCGTAGCAATAGAGTTCTTATGCTTCTTAAAACGCGATATCGCATTTCACTTCTAAGTTTTATGATAAGATATAATATATTCATTGCGATGTGTCATGTATACCTCGTATTATCTTCAAAAGAATGTAACTGCGGCACTTCCATGCTAGGAAATAGCGTTTGCAGATGTCTACGTATCGTAGCAATAGAGTTCTAATGCTTCTTAGAACGAGATGTCGCATCTCACTGCTATGTTTCATGATAAGAAATATTATTCATTATGGAGTGTTATGTATACCTCGTATTCACTTCAAAAGAATGTAAATGCGACACTTCCATGCTAGGAAATAGCATTTGCAGATGTCTACGTATCGTAGCAATAGAGAATTAATGCTACTTAAAACGAGATGTTGCATTTCATTTCTATGTTTCGAGATAAGATATAATAGTCATTGTGGAGTGTTATGTATACCTCGTATTCACTTCAGAAGAATGTAAATGCGAAACTCACACGCTAGGAAATATTGTTTGCAGATGTCTACGTTTCACAGCAATAGAGTACTAATGCTTCTTAAAACGAGATGTCGTATTTCATTTCTATGTTCCGTAATAAGATATAATATTCATTGTGTAATGCTATGTATACCTCGTATTCACTTCAATGGAATGTAATTGCGACATTTCCTTCCTAGGAAATATATTTTGCAGATGTCTACGTATCGTAGCAATAGAGTTCTAATGCTTCTTAAAACGCGATATCGCATCTCACTTCTATGTTTCATGATAAGATGTAATATTCATAGCGAAGTGCCATGTATACCTCGTATTCACTTCAAACGAATGTAAATGCGACACTTCCATGCTAGGAAATAGAGTTTGCAGATGTCTACGTATCGTAGCAACAGAGTTCTAATGCTTCTTAAAACGAGATGTCGCATTTCATTTCTATGTTTCGCGATAAGATATAATATTCATTGTGGAGTGTTATGTATACCTCGTATTCACTTGAAAAGAATGTAAATGCGACACTTCCTTGCTAGGAAATATTGTTTGCAGATGACTACGTATCGTAGCAATAGAGTTCTAATGCTTCCTAAAACGCGATATCGCATCTCACTTCTATGTTTCATGATAAGATATAATATTCATTGCGAAGTGTCATGTACATCTCGTATTCACTTCATAAGAATGTAAATGCGACCCTTCCATGCTAGGAAATAGCGTTTGCAGATGTCTACGTATCGTAGCAATAGAGTTCTAATGCTTCTTAGAACGAGATGTCGCATTTCATTTCTATGTTTCGTGATAAGATATATTATTCATTGCGAAGTGCCATGTATACCTCGTATTCACATCAAATGAATGTAAATGCCACACTTCCATGCTAGGAAATAGAGTTTGCAGATGTCTGCGTATCGTAGCAACAGAGTTCTGATGCTTCTTAAAACGAGATGTCGCATTTCATTTCTATGTTTCGTGATAAGATATAATATTCATTGTGGAGTGTTATGTATACCTCGTATTCACTTGAAAAGAATGTAAATGCGACACTTCCTTGCTAGGAAATATTGTTTGCAGATGACTACGTATCGTAGCAATAGAGTTCTAATGCTTCTTAAAACGCGATATCGCATCTCACTTCTATGTTTCATGATCAGATATAATATTCATTGCGAAGTGTCATGTATACCTCGTACTCACTACAAAAGAATGTAAATGCGACCCTTCCATGCTAGGAAATAGCCTTTGCAGATGTCTACGTATCGTAGCAATAGAGTTCTAATGCTTCTTAGTACGCGATATCGCATCTCACTTCTATGCTTCATGATAGGATATAATATTCATTGCGAGGTGTCATGTATACCACGTATTCACTTCAAAAGAATGTAAATGCGACACTTGCATGCTAGGAAATAGCGTTTGCAGATGTCTACATATCGTAGCGATAGAGTTCTAATGCTACTTAAAACGAGATGTTGCATTTCATTTCTATGTTTCGAGATAAGATATAATATACATTGTGGAGTGTTATGTATACCTCGTATTCACTTCAAAAGAATGTAAATGCGACACTCCCATGCTAGGAAATATTGTTTGCAGATGTCTACGTATCACAGCAATAGAGTACTAATGCTTCTTAAAGCGAGATGTTGTATTTCATTACTATGTTTCGTAATAAGGTATAATATTCATTGTGTAATGTTATGTATACCTCGTATTCACTTTAATGGAATGTAAGTGCGACATTTCCATGCTAGGAAATTGCGTTTGCAGATGTCTACGTATCGTAGCAATAGAGTTCTAATGCTTCTTAAAACGCGATATCAAATCTCACTTCTATGTTTCATGATAAGATATAATATTCATTGCGAAGTGTTATGTATACCTCGTATTATCTTCAAAAGAATGTAAATGCGGCACTTCCATGCTAGGAAATAGCCTTTGCAGATGTCTACGTATCGCAGCAATAGATTTCTAATGCTTCTTAAAATGAGAAGTCGTATTTCATTTCCATGTTTCGTGATAAGATACAATATAGATCGTGGAGTGTTATGTATAACTCGTATTCACTTCAAAAGAATGTAAATGCGACACTTCCATGCTAGGAAATAGCGTATGCAGATGTCTACGTATCGTAGCAATAGAGTTCTGATGCTTCTTAAAACGCGATATCGCATCTCACTTCAATGTTTCATGATAAGATATAATATTCATTGCGAAGTGTCATGTATACCTCGTATTCACTTCAAAAGAATGTAAATGCGACACTTACATGCTAGGAAATAGCGTTTGCAGATGTCTACGTATCGTAGCAACAGAGTACTAATGCTTCCCAAAACGAGATGTCGCATTTCATTTCCATGTTTCGAGATAAGATGTAATATTCATTGTGGAATGTTATGTATACCTCGTATTCACTTCAAAAGAATGTAAATGCGGCACTTCCATGCTAGGAAATAGCCTTTGCAGATACCTACGTATCGTAACAATAGAGTTCTAATGCTTCTTAAAACGCGATATCGCATCTCACTTCTATGTTTCATGATAAGATATAATATTCATTGCGAAGTGTTATGAATACCTCGTATTATCTTCAGAAGAATGTAAATGCGGCACTTCCATGCTAGGAAATAGCGTTTGCAGATGTCTACGTATCGTAGCAATAGAGTTCTAATGCTTCTTAAAATGAGAAGTAGTATTTCATTTCTATGTTTCGTAATAAGATATAATATTCATTGTGGAATGTTATGTATACCTCGTATTCACTTCAAAAGAATGTAAATGCGGCACTTCCATGCTAGGAAATAGCCTTTGCAGATACCTACGTATCGTAACAATAGAGTTCTAATGCTTCTTAAAACGCGATATCGCATCTCACTTCTATGTTTCATGATCAGATATAATATTCATTGCGAAGTGTCATGTATACCTCGTACTCACTACAAAAGAATGTAAATGCGACACTCACATGCTAGGAAATATTGTTGGCAGATGTCTACGTATCACAGCAATGGAGTACTAATGCTTCTTAAAACGAGATGTCGTATTTCATTTCTATGTTTCGTAATAAGATATAATATTCATTTTGGAGTGTTACGTATACCTCGCATTCACTTCAAAAGAATGTAAATGCGACACTTCCTTGCTAGGAAATAACATTTGCAGATGTCTACGCATCGTAGCAATAGAGTTCTAATGCTTCTTAAAACGCGATATCGCATCTCACTTCTATGTTTCATGATAAGATATAATATTCATTGCGAAGTGTCATGTACACCTCGTATTCACTTCAAAAGAATGTAAATGCGACACTTCCATGCTAGGAAATAGCGTTTGCAGATGTCTAGGTATCGTAGGAATAGAATTCTGATGCTTCTTAAAACGCGATATCGCATCTCACTTCTATGTTTCATGATAAGATATAATATTCATTGCGAAGTGTTATGTGCACCTCGTATTATCTTCAAAAGAATGTAAATGCGGCACTTCCATGCTAGGAAATAGCGTTTGCAGATGTCAACGTATCGTAGCAATAGAGTTCTGATGCTTCCTAAAACGCGATATCGCATCTCACTTCTATGTTTCATGATAAGATATAATATTCATTGCGAAGTGTCATGTTTACCTCGTACTCACAACAAAAGAATGTAAATGCGACCCTTCCATGCTAGGAAATAGCGTTTGCAGATGTCTACGTATCGTAACAATAGAGTTCTAATGCTTCTTAGAACGAGATGTCGCATTTCATTTCTATGTTTCGTGATAAGATATATTATTCATTGCGAAGTGCCATGTATACCTCGTATTCACATCAAATGAATGTAAATGCCACAATTCCATGCTAGGAAATAGAGTTTGCAGATGTCTACGTATCGTAGCAACAGAGTTCTGATGCTTCTTAAAACGAGATGTCGCATTTCATTTCTATGTTTCGTGATAAGATATAATATTCATTGTGGAGTGTTATGTATACCTCGTATTCACTTGAAAAGAATGTAAATGCGACACTTCCTTGCTAGGAAATATTGTTTGCAGATGACTACGTATCGTAGCAGTAGAGCTCTAATGCTTCTTAAAACGCGATATCGCATCTCACTTCTATGTTTCATGATCAGATATAATATTCATTGCGAAGTGTCATGTATACCTCGTACTCACTACAAAAGAATGTAAATGCGACACTCACATGCTAGGAAATAGCCTTTGCAGATGTCTACGTATCGTAGCAATAGAGTTCTAATGCTTCTTAGTACGCGATATCGCATCTCACTTCTATGCTTCATGATAGGATATAATATTCATTGCGAGGTGTCATGTATACCACGTATTCACTTCAAAAGAATGTAAATGCGACATTTCCATGCTAGGAAATTTCGTTTGCAGATGTCTACGTATCGTAGCAATAGGGTTCTAATGCTTCTAAAACGCGATATCGCATCTCACTTCTATGTTTCATGATAAGATATAATATTCATTGCGAAGTGTCATGTACACCTCGTATTCACTTCAAAAGAATGTAAATGCGACACTTCCTTGCTAGGAAATAACGTTTGCAGATGTCTGCGCATCGTAGCAATAGAGTTTTAATGCTACTAAAAACGAGATGTCGCATTTCATTTCTATGTATCGTGATAAGATACAATATTCATTGTGGAGTGTTATGTATACCTCGTATTCACTTCAAGAGAATGTAAATGCGATACTTCCATGCTAGGAAATAGCGTTTGCAGATGTCTACGTATCGTAGCAATAGAGTTCTTATGCTTCTTAAAACGCGATATCGCATTTCACTTCTAAGTTTTATGATAATATATAATATATTCATTGCGATGTGTCATGTATACCTCGTATTCACTTCAAAAGAATGTAAATGCGACACTTACCTGCTAGGAAATAGCGTTTGCAGATGTCTAAGTATCGTAGCAATAGAGTTCTGATGCTTCTTAAAACGAGATGTCGCATTTCATTCCTATGTTTCGTGATAAGGTATAATATTCATTGTAGAGTGTTACGTATACCTCGTATTCACTTCAAAAGAATGTAAATGCGACACTTCCATGCTAGGAAATAGGGTTTGCAGATGTCTACGTATCGTAGCAATAGAGTTCTAGTGCTTCTTAAATCGCGATATCGCATCTCACATCTATGTTTCAAGATAAGATATAATATTCATTGCGAAGTGTCATGTATACCTCGTATTAACTTCAAAAGAATGTAAATGCGGCATTTCCATGCTAGGTAATAGCATTTGCAGATGTCTACGTGTCGTAGCAATATAGTTGTAATGCTTCTTAAAACGCGATATCGCATCTCACTTCTATGTTTCATGATAAGATATAATATTCATTGCGAAGTGTTATGAATACCTCGTATTATCTTCAAAAGAATGTAAATGCGGCACTTCCATGCTAGGAAATAGCGTTCGCAGATGTCTACGTATCGTAGCAATATAGTTCTAATGCTTCTTAAAACGCGATATCGCATCTCACTTCTATGTTTCATGATAAGATATAATATTCATTGCGAAGTGTTATGAATACCTCGTATTATCTTCAAAAGAATGTAAATGCGGCACTTCCATACTAGGAAATAGCGTTTGCAGATGTCTACGTATCGTAGCAATAGAGTTCTAATGCTTCTTAAAATGAGAAGTCGTATTTCATTTCTATGTTTCGTAATAAGATATAATATTCATTGTGGAATGTTATGTATACCTCGTATTCACTTCAAAAGAATGTAACTTCGACACCTCCTTGCTATGAAATAACATTTGCAGATGTCTACGCATCGTAGCAGTTGAGTTCTAATGCTTCTTAAAACGCGATATCGCATCTCACTTCTATGTTTCATGATAAGATATAATATTCATTGCGAAGTGTTATGAATACCTCGTATTATCTTCAGAAGAATGTAAATGCGGCACTTCCATGCTAGGAAATAGCGTTTGCAGATGTCTACGTATCGTAGCAATAGAGTTCTAATGCTTCTTAAAATGAGAAGTCGTATTTCATTTCTATGTTTCGTAATAAGATATAATATTCATTGTGGAATGTTATGTATACCTCGTATTCACTTCAAAAGAATGTAAATGCGACACTTCCTTGCTAGGAAATTGAGTTTGCAGATGTCTACGAATCGTAGCAATAGAGTTTTAATGCTCCATAAAACGAGATGTCGCATTTCATTTCTATGTTTCGTGATAAGATACAATATTCATTGTGGAGTGTAATGTATACCTCGTATTCACTTCAAAAGAATGTAAATGCGACACTACCATGCTAGGAAATAGAGTTTGCAGATGTCTACGTATGGTAGCAATAGAGTTCTAATGCTTCTTAAAACGCGATATCGCATCCCACTTCTATGATTCATGATAAGATATAATATTCATAGTGAAGTGTTATGAATACCTCGTATTATCTTCAAAAGAATGTAAATGCGGCACTTCCATGCTAGGAAATAGCGTTTGCAGATGTCTACGTTTCGTAGCAATAGAGTTCTAATGCTTCTTAAAATGAGAAGTCGTATTTCATTTCTATGTTTCGTAATAAGATATAATATTCATTGTGGAATGTTATGTATACCTCGTATTCACTTCAAAAAAATGTAAATGCGACACTTCCTTGCTAGGAAATAACATTTGCAGATGTCTACGCATCGTAGCAATAGAGTTCTAATGCTTCTTAAAAAGAGAAGTCGTATTTCATTTCTATGTTTCGTAATAAGATATAATATTCATTGTGGAATGTTATGTATACCTCGTATTCACTTCAAAAGAATGTAAATGCGACACTACCATGCTAGGAAATAGCGTTTGCAGATGTCTACGTATCGTAGCAATAGAGTTCTAATGCTGCTTAAAACGCGATATCGCATCTCACTTCTATGTTTCATGATAAGATATAATATTCATTGCGAAGTGTCATGTATACCTCGTATTAACTTCAAAAGCATGTAAATGCGGCATTTCCATGCTAGGTAATAGCGTTTGCAAATGTTTACGTATCGTAGCAGTAGAGTTCTAATGCTTCTTAAAACGCGATATCGCATCTCACTGCTATGTTTCATGATAAGATATAATATTCATTGCGAAGTGTCATGTATACCTCGTATTAACTTCAAAAGCATGTAAATGCGGCATTTCCATGCTAGGTAATAGCGATTGCAAATGTTTACGTATCGTAGCAGTAGAGTTCTAATGCTTCTTAAAACGCGATATCGCATCCCACTGCTATGTTTCATGAGAAGATATAGTATCCATTGCGAAGTGTCATGCATACCTCGTATTCAATTCAATGGAATGTAAATGCGACACTACCATGCTAGGAAATAGCGTTTGCAGATGTCTACGTATCGTAGCAATAGAGTTCTAATGCATCTTAAAACGAAATGTCGCATTTTATTTCTATGTTTCGTGATATGATATAATATTCATTGTTGAGTGTTATGTATACCTCGTATTCACTTCAAAGGAATGTAAATGCGACTCTTTCTTGCTAGAATATATTGTTTGCAGATGTCTACGTATCGTAGCAATAGAGTTCTAATGCTTCTAAAAACGCGATATCGCATCTCACTTCTATGTTTCATGATAAGATATAATAATCATTGCGAAGTGTCATGTATACCTCGTATTCACTTCAAAAGAATGTAAATGCGGCACTTACATGCTAGGAAATAGCGTTTGCAGATGTCTACGTATCGCAGCAATAGAGTTCTAATATTTCTTAAAACGATACGTCGCATTTCATATCTATGTTTCGTGGTAAGATATAATATTCATTGTAGAGTGTTATGTATACCTCGTAATCACTTCAAAAGAATGTAAATGCGACACTTCCGTGCTAGGTAATAGCGTTTGCAGATGTCTACATATCGTAGCAAGAGAGATCTAATGCTTCTTAAAACGCGATATCGCATCTCACACCTATGTTTCATGATAAGATACATTAATCATTGCGATGTGTTATGTATACCTCGTAATCACTTCAAAAGAATGTAAATGCGACACTTCCATGCTAGGAAATAGCGTTTGCAGATGTCTACGTATCGTAGCAAGAGAGATCTAATGCTTCTTAAAACGCGATATCGCATCTCATGTCTATGATTCGTGATAATATGTAATACTCATTGCTAAGCGTCATGTATACCTCGCATACACTTCAAATGAATGTCAAGGCGACATTTCCTTGCTAGGAAGTCGCGTTTGCAGATGTCTACGTATCGTAGCAATAGAGTTCTAATGCTTCTTAAAACGCGATATCGCATCTCATTCCAATTTTAAAGATAAAATATAATATTCATTGTGCAGTGTTATGTATATCTCGTATTCACATCAAAGGAATATTAATGCGGCGCTTCCTTGCTAGGAAATGGCGTTTGCAGATGTCTAAGTGTTGATACAATAGAGTTCTAATGCTTCTTAAAACGCGATATCGCATCTCATTCCTATGTTACATGATAAGACATAATATTCATTGCGAAGTGTCACTTGTACCTCGCATACACTTCAAGTGAATGTAAATGCGACACTTTCTTGCTAGGAATTAGCGTTTGCAGATGTCTACGTATCGAAGCAGTAGAGTTCTACTGCCTCTTAAAACGGGATATCGCATCTCATTGCTATGTTTCATGATAAGATATAATATTCATTGCGATGTATTATGTATACCTCGTCTATACTCCGAATGAAAGTAAATGCCACACTTCCTTGCTGGGAAATAGCGTTTCGAGATGTCTACGTATCGAAGAAAGAGAGTTCTATTTCTTCTTAAAACGCGACATGGCATCCTATTTCTATGTTTCATGATAGTTTGTAATATTCATTGCGAAGTGTTATGTATACCTCGCCTACACTTCAAAAGAATGTAAATGTCACACATCCTTGCTAGGAAATGCGCTTCCAGGTGTCTAGGTATCGAAGCAGTGGAGTTCTAATGCTTCTTAATACGCGATATCGCATCTCATTTCTATGTTTCTTGCTACGATATAATATTAATTGCGAAGTGTCATGTACACCTCGTACTCACTTCAAAGGAATGTAAATGCGACACTTCCATGCTAGGAAATAGCGTCTGCAGATGTCTACGCGTCGAGGCGATAGAGTTCTAATGCTTCTTAAAACGCGATATCGCATCTCACTTCTATGTTTCATGATAAGATATAATATTCATTGCAAAGTGTCATGTATACCTCGTATTCGCTTCAAAAGAATGTAAATCCGACTATTCCTTGCTAGGAAATAGCGTTTGCAGATATCTTCGCATTGAGGCAATAGTGTTCTAATGCTTCTTAAAACGCGATATCGCATCTCACTTTTATGTTTCATGATGAGATACAATATTCATTGCGAAGTGTCATGTATACCTCGTATTCACTCCAAACGAATGTAAAGGCGACACTTCCTTGCTGGGAATTAGCGTTTCCAGATGTCTACGTATCGAAACAATAGAGTTCTAATGCTTCTTAAAACGAGATGTCGCATCTCATTTTTCTGTTTCATGATAAGATATAATATTCATTGCGAAGTGTCATGTATAGCTCGTATTCACTTCAAGAGAATGTAAATGCGACACTTCCTTGCTAGGAAATAGCGTTTGCAGATGTCTGCGTATCGTAGCAATACAGATCTAATGCATCTTAAAACGAGATGTCGCATCTCGTTTCTATGTTTCATGATAAGATATAATATTCATTGCGAAATGTCATGTATAGCTCGTATGCACTTCAAAGGAATGTAAATGCGACACTTCCTTGCTAGGAAATAGCGTTTGCAAATGTCTACGTATCGGAGCAATAGAGTTCTAATGCTTCATAAAACGCGATATCGCATCTCAATTCTATGTTTCATGATAAGATGTATCGCATCTCAATTCTATGTTTCATGATAAAACATAATATCCATTGCGAAATGTGATGTATACCTCGTATTCGCTTCAAGAGAATGTAAATGCGACACTTACTTGCTAGGAAATAGCGTTTCCAGATGTCTAAGTATCGAAACAATAGAGTTCCAATGCTTCTTAAGACGAGATGTCGCATCTCGTTCCTATGTTTCATGATAAGATATAATATTCATTGCGAAGTGTCATGTATAGCTCGTATGTACTTCAAAAGAATGTAAATGCGACACTTCCTTGCTAAGAAGTAGCGTTTGCAGACGTCTATGCATCGAAACAGTAGAGTTCTAGAGCTTCTTAAGAAGAGATGTCGCATCTCATTTCTCTGTTTCATGATATGATATGATATTCATTGCGAAGTATCATGTATACCTCGTATTCACTTCAAAAGAATGTAAATGCGACACTTCCTTGTTAGGAAATAGCGTTTGCAAATGTCTACGTATCGCAGAAATGGGGTTCTAATGCTTCATAAAACGCGATATCGCATCTCAATTCTATGTTTCATGATAAGGTATAATATTCATTGCGAAGTGACACGTACACCTCCTCTTCACTTCAAAAGAATGTAAATGCGACACTTCCTTGCTAGGAAATAGCGTTTGCAAGTGTCTACGTATCGGAGCAATAGGGTTCTAATGCTTCATAAAACGCGATATCGCATCTAAATTCTATGTTTCATGATAGGACATAATATCCACTGCGAAACGTGATGTATACCTCGTATTCGCTTCAAAAGAATGTAAATGCGACACTTCCTTGCTAAGAAGTAGCGTTTCCAGATGTCTATGCATCGAAACAATAGAGTTCCAATGCTTCTTAAAACGTGATGTCGCACCTCATTTCCCTGTTTCATGATAAGATATAATATTCATTGCGAAGTGTCATGTATAGCTCGTATTCACTTCATAACAATGTAAATGCGACACTTCCTTGCTAGGAAATAGTGTTTGCAGATGTCTACGTATCGTACCAATGGAGATCTAATGCATATTAATACGAGATGTCGCATCTCGTTTCTATGTTTCATGATAAGATATAATGTTCATTGCGAAGTGTCATGTATAGCACGTATGTACTTCAAAAGAATGTACATGCGACACTTCCTTGCTAAGAAGTAGCGTTTCCAGACGTCTATGCATCGAAACAATACAGTTCTAGAGCTTCTTAAGACGAGATGTCGCATCTCATTTCTCTGTTTCATGATATGATATAATATTCATTGCGAAGTGTCATGTATACCTCGTATTCACTTCAAAAGAATGTAAATGCGACACTTCCTTGTTAGGAAATAGCGTTTGCAGATATCTTCGCATTGAGGCAATAGTGTTCTAATGCTTCTTAAAACGCGATATCGCATCTCACTTTTATGTTTCATGATGAGATACAATATTCATTGCGAAGTGTCATGTATACCTCGTATTCACTCCAAACGAATGTAAAGGCGACACTTCCTTGCTGGGAATTAGCGTTTCCAGATATCTACGTATCGAAACAATAGAGTTCTAATGCTTCTTAAAACGAGATGTCGCATCTCATTTTTCTGTTTCATGATAAGATATAATATTCATTGCGAAGTGTCATGTATAGCTCGTATTCACTTCAAGAGAATGTAAATGCGACACTTCCTTGCTAGGAAATAGCGTTTGCAGATGTCTGCGTATCGTAGCAATACAGATCTAGTGCATCTTAAAACGAGATGTCGCATCTCGTTTCTATGTTTCATGATAAGATATAATATTCATTGCGAAGTGTCATGTATAGCTCGTATGCACTTCAAAGGAATGTAAATGCGACACTTCCTTGCTAGGAAATAGCGTTTGCAAATGTCTACGTATCGGAGCAATAGAGTTCTAATGCTTCATAAAACGCGATATCGCATCTCAATTCTATGTTTCATGATAAGGTATAATATTCATTGCGAAGTGTCACGTACACCTCCTACTCACTTCAAAAGAATGTAAATGCGACACTTCCTTGCTAGGAAATAGCGTTTGCAGATGTCTAAGTATCGAAACAATAGAGTTCCAATGCTTCTAAAAACGTGATGTCGCACCTCATTTCCCTGTTTCATGATAAGATGTAATATTCATTGCGAAGTGTCATGTATACCTCGTATTCACTTCATAAAAATGTAAATGCGACACTTCCTTGCTAAGAAGTAGCGTTTGCAAATGTCTACGTATCGGAGCAATAGGGTTCTAATGGTTCATAAAACGCGATATAGCATCTCAGTTATATGTCTCATGATAAGACATAATATCCATTGCGAAATGTGATGTATACCTCGTATTCGCTTCAAAAGAATGTAAATGCGATACTTCCTTGCTAGGAAATAGCGTTTGCAGATGTCTACGTAACGTAGCAATCGTGTTCTAATGCCTCATAAAACGTGATATCGCATCTCATTGCTATGTTTAATGAAAAGACATAATATCCATTGCGAAATGTGATGCATACGTCGTATTCGCATCAAAAGAATGTAAATGCGACACTTCCTTGCTAAGAAGTAGCGTTTCCAGATGTGTATGCATTGAAACAATAGATTTCTTATGCTTCTTAAAAGGGGATATCGCATCTCATTTCTATGTTTCATGACAAGATATAATATTCATTGCGAAGTGTCATGTTTTCCTCGTATACACTTCAAAAGAATGTATATGCGACACTTCCTTCCTAGGAAATAGCGTTTGCAGATGTCTACGTATCGTAGCAATAGGGTTCTAATGCTTCATAAAGTGCGATATCGCATCATAATTCTATGTTTCACGATAAGGTATGATATTCATTGCGAAGTGTCATGTATACCTCGTATTTACATCAAAAGAATGTAAATGCGACACTTCCTTGCTAGGAAATAGCGTTTGCAAATGTCTACGTATCGGAGCAAGAGGGTTCTAATGCATCATAAAATGCGATATCGCATCTCAATTCTATGTTTCATGACAAGATATAATATTCATAGCGAAGTGTCATGTATAGCTCGTATGCACTTCAAAGGAATGTAAATGCGACACTTCCTTGCTAAGAAGTAGCTTTTCCAGATGTCTATGCATTGAAACAATAGATTTCTTATGCTTCTTAAAACGGGATATCGCATCTCATTCCTATGTTTCATGACAAGATATAATATTCATTGCGAAGTGTCATGTTTTCCTCGTATTCACTTCAAAAGAATGTAAATGCGACACTTCCGTGCTAGGAAATAGCGTTTGCAGATGTCTACGTATCGTAAAAATAGAGCTCTATTGCTTCTTAAATCGCGATATCGCATCTCATTCCTATGTTTCGTGATAAGATATGATATTCATTGCGAAGTGTCACGTACACCTCCTGTTCACTTCAATAGAATGTAAAAGCGACACTCCCTTGCTAGGAAATAGCGTTTGCAAATGTCTACGTATCGGAGCAATAGGGTTCTAATGCTTCATAAAACGCGATATCGCAACTCAATTCTATGTTTCATGATAAGACATAATATCCATCGCGAAACGTGATGTATACCTCGTACTCGCTTCAAAAGAATGTAAATGCGACACTTCCTTGCTAAGAAGTAGCGTTTCCAGATGTCTAGGCATCGAAACAATAGAGTTCTAGTGCTTCTTAATACGAGATGTCGCATCACATTTCTCTGTTTCATGATAAGATATAATATTCATTGCGAAGTGTCATGTATACTTCGTATTCACTTCAAAAGAATGTAAATGCGACACTTCCTTGCTAGGAAATAGCGTTTGCAGATGTATCCGCATCGAGGCCATAGAGTTCTAACGCTTCTTAGAACCCGATATCGCATCTCACTTCTATGTTTCATGATAAGATATAATATACATCGCGAAGTGTCATGTACACCTCGTATTCAATACAAAAGAATGTAAATGCGACACTTCCATGCTAGGAAATAGCGTCTGCAGATGTCTACGCGTCGAGGCAATAGTGTTCTAATACTTCTTAAAACGCGATATCGCATCTCACATCTATGTTTCATTATAAGACATAATATTCATTCCGAAGTGTCATGTATACCTCGAATTCACTTCAAAAGAATGTAAATGCGACACTTCCATGCTAGGAAATAGCGTTTGCAGATATCTCCGCATCGATGCAATATGGTTATAATGCTTCTCAAAACGCGCTATCGCATCTCATTCCTGTGTTACATGATAAGATATAATGTTCAATGCGAATTGTAATGTGTACCTCGCATTCACTTCAAAACAATGTAAGTGCGAATCTTCCTTGCTAGGAAATAGCGTTTGCAGATATTTATGTATCGTAGCAATAGAGTTCTAATGCTACTTAAAACGAGATGTCGCATTTCATTTCTATGTTTCGTGATAAGATACAATATTCATTGCGAAGTGTTATGTATATCTCGTACTCACTTCAAAAGAATGTAAATGCGACACTTCCATGCTAGGAAATAGCGTTTGCAGATGTCTACGTATCGTAAAAATAGAGTTCTAGTGCTTCTTAAATCGCGATATCGCATCTCATTTCTATGTTTCGTGATAAGATATGATATTCATTGCGAAGTGTCATGTCCACCTCGTATTCAATACAAAAGAATGTAAATGTGACACTTCCATGCTAGGAAATAGCGTCCGCAGATGTCTACGCGTCGAGGCAATAGAGCTCTAATGCTACTTAAAACGCGATATCGCTTCTCACATCTATGTTTCATTATGAGACAAAATGTTCATTGCGAAGTGTCATGTATGTCTCGTATTCACTTCAATAGAATGTAAATGCGAACCTTCCTTGCTAGGAAATAGCGTTTGCAGATGCCTACGTATCGTAGCAATAGAGTTCTAATGCTTCTCAAAACGCGATATAGCATCTCATTTATATGCTTCATGATAAGATATAATATTCATTGCGAAGTGTAATGTATACCTCGTATTCACTCCAAACGAATGTAAATGCGACTATTCCTTGCTAGGAAATAGCGTTTGCAGATGCCTACGTATCGTAGCAATGGAGTTCTAATGCTACTTAGATCGCGATATCGCATCTCACTTCTATGTTACATGATAAGATATAATATTGATTGCGAAGTGTCATGTATACCTCGTATTCATTTCAAAAGAATGTAAGTGCGGCACTTCCATGCTAGGAAATAGTGTTTGCAGATGTCTCCGCATCGACGCCATAGAGTTCTAATGCTTCTTACAACGCGATATCGCATCTCTCTTCTATGTTTCATGATAAGATATAATATTCATTGCAAAGTGTCATGTATACCTCGTATTCACTCCAAGCGAATGTAAATGCGACACTTCCTAGCTAGGAAATAGCGTAACCAGATGTCTACGTATCGTAGCAATAGAGTTCTAATGCTTCATAAATCGCGATTTCGCATCTCATTTCTATGTTTCGTGATAAGATATAATATTCATTGAGAAGTGTCATGTATACCTCGTATTCACGTCAAAAGAATGTAAATGCGACTATTGCTTGCTAGGAAACAGCGTTTGCAGATGTCTACGTATCGTAGCAAAAGCGTTCTAATGCTACTTAAATCGCGATATCACATCTCGTTTATATGTTTCGTGATAAGATATAATATTCAATGCGAAGTGTCATGTATACCTCGTATTCACTTCAAAAGAATGTAAATGCGACTAATGCTTGCTAGGAAATAGCGTTTGCAGATGTCTACGTATCGTAGCAATAGCGTTCTAATGCTACTTAAATCGCGATATCGCATCTCACTTATATGTTTCGTGATAAGATATAATATTCATTGCGAAGTGTCGTGTATACCCCGTATTCACTTCAAAAGAATGTGAGTGCGACACTTCCATGCTAGGAAATAGCGTTTGCAGATGTCTCCGCATCGAGGCCATAGAGTTCTAATGCTTCTTAAAACGCGATATCGCATCTCTCCTCTATGTTTCATGATAAGATATAATATTCATTGCGAAGTGTCATGTATACCTCGTATTCACTTCAAAAGAATGTAAATGCGACTATTGCTTGCTAGGAAATAGCATTTGCAGATGTCTACGTATCGTAGCGATAGAGTTCTAATGCTACTTAAATCGCGATATCGCCTCTCATTTCTATGTTTCGTGATAAGATATAATATTCATTGCGAAGTGTCATGTACACCTCGTATTCACTTCAAAGGAATGTAAATGCGACACGTCCATGCTAGGAAATAGCGTTTGCAGAAGTCTACGTATCGTAACAATAGCGTTCTAATGCTTCTTAAGACGAGATATCGCATCTCTCTTCTATGTTTCATGATAAGATACAATATTCATTGCGAAGTGTCATGTATACCTCGTATTCACTCCAAACGAATGTAAATGCGACACTTCCTAGCTAGGAAATAGCGTATTCAGATGTCTACGTATCGTAGCAATAGAGTTCTAATGCTTCATAAATCGCGATTTCGCATCTCATTTCTATGTTTCGTGATAAGATATAATATTCATTGAGAAGTGTCATGTATACCTCGTATTCACGTCAAAAGAATGTAAATGCGACTATTGCTTGCTAGGAAATAGCGTTTGCAGATGTCTACGTATCGTAGCAAAAGCGTTGTAATGCTACTTAAGTCGCGATATCACATCTCGTTTATATGTTTCGTGATAAGATATAATATTCATTGCGAAGTGTCATGTATACCTCGTATTCACTTCAAAAGAATGTAAATGCGACTACTGCTTGCTAGGAAATAGCGTTTGCAGAAGTCTACGTATCGTAGCAATAGCGTTCTAATCCTACTTAAATCGCGATATCGCATCTCATTTCTATGTTTCGTGATAAGATATAATATTCATTGCGAGGTGTCATGTACACCTCGTATTCACTTCAAAAGAATGTAAATGCGACTAATGCTTGCTAGGAAATAGCGTTTGCAGATGTCTACGTATCGTAGCAATAGCGTTCTAATGCTACTTAAATCGCGATATCGCATCTCATTTATATGTTTCGTGATAAAATATAATATTCATTGCGAAGTGTCGTGTATACCCCGCATTCACTTCACAAGAATGTAAGTGCGACACTTCCATGCTAGGAAGTAGCGTTCGCAGATGTCTCCGCATCGAGGACATAGAGTTCTAATGCTTCTTAAAACGCGATATCGCATCTCTCTTCTATGTTTCATGATATGATATAATATTCATTGCGAAGTGTCATGTATACCTCCTATACACTTCAAAAGAATGTAAATGCGACTATTGCTTGCTAGGAAATAGCGTTTGCAGAAGTCTACGTATCGTAGCAATAGCGTTCTAATCCTACTTAAATCGCGATATCGCATCTCATTTCTATGTTTCGTGATAAGATATAATATTCATTGCGAAGTGTCATGTACACCTCGTATTCACTTCAAAAGAATGTAAATGCGACGAATGCTTGCTAGGAAATAGCGTTTGCAGATGTCTACGTATCGTAGCAATAGCGTTCTAATGCTACTTAAATCGCGATATCGCATCCCATTTATATGTTTCGTGATAAGATATAATATTCATTGCGAAGTGTCGTGTATACCCCGTATTCACTTCAAAAGAATGTAAGTGCGACACTTCCATGCTAGGAAGTAGCGTTTGCAGATGTCTCCGCATCGAGGCCATAGAGTTCTAATGCTTCTTAAAACGTGATGTCGCATCTTACTTCCACGTTTCATGATGAGATATAATATCCATTGCGAAATGTCACGTATACTACGTATTCACTTCCAAAGAATGTAAATGCGACACTTCCTTGCTAGGAAATAGCGCCTCCAGATATCTACGTATCGTAGCAATAAACTTCTAATGCATCTTAAAACGCGATAACGCATCTCAGTCCTATGTTTCATGATAAGATATAATATCCATTGCGAAGTGTCATGTATACCCCGCATTCACTTCAAAAGAATGTAAATGCGACACTTCCTTGCTAGGAAATAGCGTCTCCAGTTATCTACGTATCGTAGCAATAGAGCTCTAATGCATCTTAAAACGCGATATCGCATCTCATTTCTATGTTTCGTGATAAGATATAATATTCATTGCGAAGTGTCATGTATACACGGTATTCACTTCAAAAGAATGTAGATGCGACACTTCCTTGCTAGGAAATAGCGTTTGCACATGTCTACGTATCCAAGCAATAGAGTTCTAATGCTTCTTAAGACGTGATGTCGCATCTCACTCCTATGTTTCATGACAAGATATAATATCCATTGCGAAGTGTCATGTATACTTCGTATTCACTTCAAAAGAATGTAAATGCGACACTTCCTTGCTAGGAAATAGCGCCTCCAGATATCTACGTATCGTAGCAATAAACTTCTAATGCATCTTAAAACGCGATAACGCATCTCAGTTCTATGTTTTATGATGAGATATAATATCCATTGCGAAGTGTCATGTATACCCCGCATTCACTTCAAAAGAATGTAAATGCGACACTTCCTTGCTAGGAAATGGCGCCTACAGATATCTACATATCGTAGCAGTAGAGTTCTAATGCCTCTTAAAACGCGATAACGCATCTCAGTTCTATGTTTCATGATAAGATATAATATCCATTGCGAAGTGTCATGTATACCTCGCATTCACTTCGAAAGAATGTAAATGCAACACTTACTTGCTAGGAAATATCGTCTGCAGATGTCTACGTATCGTAGCAATAGAGTTCTAGTGCTTCTCATAACGCGATATCGAATACCGATTCTACGTTTCATGATTGGATATAATGTTCATTGCGAAGTGTCATGTATACCACGCATACACTTCAAATGAATGTAAATGCGACACTTCCTTGCTAGGAAATAGCGTTTTCAGATATCTACGTATCGAAGCAATAGAGTTCTAGTGCTTCTTAAATCGAGATATCGCATCTCATTTCTATGTTTCATGATAAGATATAATATTCATTTTGGAGTGTGAAGTATACCTCGTATTCACTTCAAAACATTGTAAAAGCGACACTTCCATGCTAGGAAATAGCGCTTGCAGATGCCAACGTATCGTAGCAATAGAGTTCTAATGCTTCTTATAACGAGATATAGCATCTCATTTCTACGTTTCATGATAAGATATAATATACATTACAATGTGTCATGTATACCTCGTATTCAATTCAGAAGAATGTAAATGCGACACTTCCATACTAGGGAGTAGCTTTTCAAATGTCTACGTATCGTAGCAATAGAGTTCTATTGCTTGTTAAAACGCGATATCGCAACTCACTTCTATGTTTCATGGTAAGATATAATATTCATTGCGAAGTGTCATGTATACCTCGCATACACTTCAAATGAAAGTAAATGCGACACCTCCTCTCTAGGAAATAGCGTTCTCAGATGTCTAAGTATCGAAGCAATAGAGTTCTAGTGCTTCTCAAAACGCGATATCGCATCCCATTTCGATGTTTTATGATAAGATATAATATTCATTGCGAAGTGTCACTTATACCTCGCATATACTTCAAATGAATGTAAATTCGACACCTCCTCTCTAGGAAATAGCGTTTGCAGATGTCTACGTATCGAGGCAATAGTGTTCTAATGCTCCTTCAAACGGGATATCGCATCTCATTTCTATGTTTCGTGATAAGATATAATATTCATCGCGAAGTGTCAGGTATACCTCGTATTCACTTCAAAAGAATGTAAATGCGACACTTCCATGCTAGGAAATAGCGTTTGCAGATGTCTCCGCATCGAGGCCATAGCGATCTAATGCTTCTTAAAACGCGAAATCGCATCTCATTTATATGTTTCGTGATAAGATATAATATTCATCGCGAAGTGTCATATATACCTCGTATTCACTTCAAAAGAATGTAAATGCGAATCTTCCTTGCTAGGAAATAGCGTTTGCAGATGACTACGTATCGGAGCAATGGAGTTCTAATGCTTCTCAAAACGAGATATCGCATCTCATTTCTATGCTTCACGATAAGATATAATATTCATGGCGAAGTGTTATGTATACCTCGTATTCCCTTCAAACGAATGTAAATGCGACACTTCCAGGCTAGGAAATAGCGTTTGCAGATATCTCCGCATCGAGGAAATAGGGTTCTAATTCTTCTTAAGACGCGATATCGCATCTCACATTTATGTTACATGATAAGATATAATGTTCATTTCGAAGTGTCATATATACCTCGTATTCACTTCAAAAGAATGTAAATGCTAATCTTCCAAGCTAGGAAATAGCGTTTGCAGATGACTACGTATCGTAGCAATGGAGTTCTAATACTTCTCAAAACGAGATATCGCATCTCATTTCTATGCTTCATGATAAGTAATAATATTCATTGCGAAGTGTCATGTATACCTGGTATTCACTCCAAACGAATGTAAATGCGACACTTCCCTGCTAGGAAATAGCGTATTCAGATGTCCACGTATCGTAGCAATAGAGTTCTAATGCTACTTAAATCGCGATATCGCAACTCATTTCTATGTTTCATTATAAGATATAATATACATTGCGAAGTGTCATGTATACCTCGTATTCACTCCAAACGAATGTAAATGCGACACTTCCTTGCTGGGAAATAGCGTATTCAGATGTCTACGTATCGTAGCAATAGAGTTCTAATCCTACTTAAATCGCGATATCGCATCTCATTTGTATGTTTCGTGATAAGATATAATATTCATTCCGAAGTGTCATGTATACCTCGAATTCACTTCAAAAGAATGTAAATGCGACACTTCCAGGCTAGGAAATAGCGTTTGCAGATATCTCCGCATCGAGGAAATAGGGTTCTAATTCTTCTTAAGACGCGATATCGCATCTCACTTTTATGTTACATGATAAGATATAATGTTCATTGCGAAGTGTCATATATACCTCGTATTCACTTCAAAAGAATGTAAATGCTAATCTTCCTTGCTAGGAAATAGCGTTTGCAGATGTCTACGTATGGTAGCAATAGAGTTCTAATGCCACCTAAATCTCGATATCGCATCTCATTTCTATGTTTCGTGATAAGATATAATATTCATTGCGATGTGTCATGTACATCTCGTATTCACTTCAAAAGAATGTAAATGTGACATTTCCATGCTAGGAAATAGCCTTTGCAGATATCTCCGCATCGAGGCAATAGGGTTCTAATGCTTCTTAAAACGCGATATCGCATCTCATTTCCATGTTCCGTGATAAGATATAATATTCATTGCGAAGTGTCATGTATACCTCGTATTCACTTCAAAAGAATGTAAATGCGGCATTTCCATGCTAGGTAATAGCATTTGCAGATGTCTACGTGTCGTAGCAATATAGTTGTAATGCTTCTTAAAACGCGATATCGCATCTCACTTCTATGTTTCATGATAAGATATAATATTCATTGCGAAGTGTTATGAATACCTCGTATTATCTTCAAAAGAATGTAAATGCGGCACTTCCATGCTAGGAAATAGCGTTCGCAGATGTCTACGTATCGTAGCAATATAGTTCTAATGCTTCTTAAAACGCGATATCGCATCTCACTTCTATGTTTCATGATAAGATATAATATTCATTGCGAAGTGTCATGTATACCTCGTATTCACATCAGAAGAATGTAAATGCGACTATTCCTTGCTAGAGCATAGCGTTTGCAGATGTCTACGTATCGTAGCAATAGAGTTCTAATGCTTCTTAGATCGCGATATCGCATCTCATTTCTATGTTTTGTAATAAGTTATAATATTCATTCCGAAGTGTCATGTAAACCTCGAATTCACTTCAAAAGAATGTAAATGCGACTATTGGTTGCTAGGAAATAGCGATTGCAGATGTCTACATATCGTAGCAATAGAGTTCTAATGCTTCTCAAAACGCGTTATAGCATCTCATTTCTATGGTTCCTGATAAGATATAATATTCATTGCGAAGTGTCATGTACACCTCGTATTTACTTCAAAAGAATGTAAATGTGACACTTCCGTGCTAGGAAATAGCGTATGCAGCTGTCTACGGGTCGAGGCAATAGAGCTCTAATGCTTCTTAAAACGCGATATCGCATCTCATTTATATGTTTCGTGATAAGATACAATATTCATCGCGAAGTGTCATGTATATCTCGTATTCACTTCAAAAGAATGTAAATGCGACACTTCCATGCTAGGAAATAGCGTCTGCAGATGTCTACGCGTCAAGGCAATAGAGTTCTAGTACTTCTTAAAACGCGATATCCCATCTCAATTCTATGTTTCATTATAAGATATAATATTCATTGCGAAGTGTCATGTATACCTCGTATTCACATCAAAAGAATGTAAATGCGGCTATTCCTTGCTAGGGCATAGCGATTGCAGATGTCTACGTATCATAGCAATAGTGTTCTAATGCTTCTCAAAACGCGATATCGCATCTCATTTCTAAGTTTCCTGATAAGATATAATATTCATTGCGGATTGTCAAGTACACCTCGTATTCAGTTCAAAAGTATGTAAATGCGAATCTTCCTTGCTAGGAAATAGCGTTTGCAGATGACTACCTATCGGAGCAATGGAGTTCCAATGCTTCTCAAAACGAGATATCGCATCTCATTTCTATGCTTCACGATAAGATATAATATTCATTGCGAAGTGTCATGTATACCTCGTATTCCCTCCAAACGAATGTAAATGCGACACTTCCTTGCTAGGAAATGGCGTATTCAGATGTCTACGTATCGTAGCCATAGAGTTCCAATGCTACTTGAATCGCGATATCTCATCTCATTTATATGTTTCGTGATAGGATATAATATTCATCGCGAAGTGTCAGGTATACCTCGTATTCACTTCAAAAGAATGTAAATGCGACACTTCCATGCTAGCAAATAGCGTATGCAGATGTCTACGCGTAGTGGCAAAAGAGTTCTAATGCTTCTTAGAAGGCTATTTCGCATCTCAATTCTATGTTTCATTATAAGACATAATATACATTGCGAAGTGTCATGTATACCTCGTATTCACTCCAAACGAATGTAAATGCGACACTTCCTTGCTGGAAAATAGCGTATTCAGATGTCTACGTATCGTAGCAATAGAGTTCTAATGCTACTTAAATCGCGATTTCACATCTCATTTGTATGTTTCGTGATAAGATATAATATTCATTCCGAAGTGTCATGTATACCTCGAATTCACTTCAAAAGAATGTAAATGCGACACTTCCAGGCTAGGAAATAGCGTTTGCAGATATCTCCGCATCGAGGAAATAGGGTTCTAATTCTTCTTAAGACGCGATATCGCATCTCACTTTTATGTTACATGATAAGATATAATGTTCATTGCGAAGTGTCATATATACCTCGTATTGACTTCAAAAGAATGTAAATGCTAATCTTCCTTGCTAGGAAATAGCGTTTGCAGATGACTACGTATCGTAGCAATGGAGTTCTAATACTTCTCAAAACGAGATATCGCATCTCATTTCTATGCTTCATGATAAGATATAATATTCATTGCGAAGTGTCATGTATACCTGGTATTCACTCCAAACGAATGTAAATGCGACACTTCCCTGCTAGGAAATAGCGTATTCAGATGTCTACGTATGGTAGCAATAGAGTTCTAATGCTACCTAAATCTCGATATCGCATCTCATTTCTATGTTTCGTGATAAGATATAATATTCATTGCGATGTGTCATGTACATCTCGTATTCACTTCAAAAGAATGTAAATGTGACATTTCCATGCTAGGAAATAGCCTTTGCAGATATCTCCGCATCGAGGCAATAGGGTTCTAATGCTTCTTAAAACGCGATATCGCATCTCATTTCCATGTTCCGTGATAAGATATAATATTCATTGCGAAGTGTCATGTATACCTCGTATTCACTTCAAAAGAATGTAAATGCGATTATTGCTTGCTAGGAAATAGCGTTTGCAGATGTCTACATATCGCAGCAATAGCGTTCTAATGCTACTTATATCGCGATATGACACCTCATTTATATGTTTCGTGATAAGAAATAATGTTCATTGCGAAGTGTCATGTATACGTCGCATTCACTTCAAAAGAACGTAAGTGCGACACTTCCATGCTAGGAAATAGCGTTTGCAGATGTCTCTGCATTGAGGCCATAGAGTTCTAATGCTTCTTAAAACGCGAAATCGCATCTCTCTTCTATGTTACATGATAAGATATAATATTCATTGCGAAGTGTCATGTATACCTCGTATTCACATCAGAAGAATGTAAATGCGACTATTCCTTGCTAGAGCATAGCGTTTGCAGATGCCTACGTATCGTAGCAATAGAGTTCTAATGCTTCTTAGATCGCGATATCGCATCTCATTTCTATGTTTTGTTATAAGTTATAATATTCATTCCGAAGTGTCATGTAAACCTCGAATTCACTTCAAAAGAATGTAAATGCGACTATTGGTTGCTAGGAAATAGCGATTGCAGATGTCTACATATCGTAGCAATAGAGTTCTAATGCTTCTCAAAACGCGTTATAGCATCTCATTTCTATGGTTCCTGATAAGATATAATATTCATTGCGAAGTGTCATGTACACCTCGTATTTACTTCAAAAGAATGTAAATGTGACACTTCCGTGCTAGGAAATAGCGTATGCAGCTGTCTACGGGTCGAGGCAATAGAGCTCTAATGCTTCTTAAAACGCGATATCGCATCTCATTTATATGTTTCGTGATAAGATACAATATTCATCGCGAAGTGTCATGTATATCTCGTATTCACTTCAAAAGAATGTAAATGCGACACTTCCATGCTAGGAAATAGCGTCTGCAGATGTCTACGCGTCAAGGCAATAGAGTTCTAGTACTTCTTAAAACGCGATATCCCATCTCAATTCTATGTTTCATTATAAGATATAATATTCATTGCGAAGTGTCATGTATACCTCGTATTCACATCAAAAGAATGTAAATGCGGCTATTCCTTGCTAGGGCATAGCGATTGCAGATGTCTACGTATCATAGCAATAGTGTTCTAATGCTTCTCAAAACGCGATATCGCATCTCATTTCTAAGTTTCCTGATAAGATATAATATTCATTGCGGATTGTCAAGTACACCTCGTATTCAGTTCAAAAGTATGTAAATGCGAATCTTCCTTGCTAGGAAATAGCGTTTGCAGATGACTACCTATCGGAGCAATGGAGTTCCAATGCTTCTCAAAACGAGATATCGCATCTCATTTCTATGCTTCACGATAAGATATAATATTCATTGCTAAGTGTCATGTATACCTCGTATTCCCTCCAAACGAATGTAAATGCGACACTTCCTTGCTAGGAAATGGCGTATTCAGATGTCTACGTATCGTAGCCATAGAGTTCCAATGCTACTTGAATCGCGATATCTCATCTCATTTATATGTTTCGTGATAGGATATAATATTCATCGCGAAGTGTCAGGTATACCTCGTATTCACTTCAAAAGAATGTAAATGCGACACTTCCATGCTAGCAAATAGCGTATGCAGATGTCTACGCGTAGTGGCAAAAGAGTTCTAATGCTTCTTAGAAGGCTATTTCGCATCTCAATTCTATGTTTCATTATAAGACATAATATACATTGCGAAGTGTCATGTATACCTCGTATTCACTCCAAACGAATGTAAATGCGACACTTCCTTGCTGGAAAATAGCGTATTCAGATGTCTACGTATCGTAGCAATAGAGTTCTAATGCTACTTAAATCGCGATTTCACATCTCATTTGTATGTTTCGTGATAAGATATAATATTCATTCCGAAGTGTCATGTATACCTCGAATTCACTTCAAAAGAATGTAAATGCGACACTTCCATGCTAGGAAATAGCGTTTGCAGATATCTCCGCATCGAGGAAATAGGGTTCTAATTCTTCTTAAGACGCGATATCGCATCTCACTTTTATGTTACATGATAAGATATAATGTTCATTGCGAAGTGTCATATGTACCTCGTATTCACTTCAATAGAATGTAAATGCTAATCTTCCTTGCTAGGAAATAGCGTTTGCAGATGACTACGTATCGTAGCAATGGAGATCTAATACTTCTCAAAACGAGATATCGCATCTCATTTCTATGCTTCATGATAAGATATAATATTCATTGCGAAGTGTCATGTATACCTGGTATTCACTCCAAACGAATGTAAATGCGACACTTCCCTGCTAGGAAATAGCGTATTCAGATGTCTACGTATGGTAGCAATAGAGTTCTAATGCTACTAAAATCTCGATATCGCATCTCATTTCTATGTTTCGTGATAAGATATAATATTCATTGCGATGTGTCATGTACACCTCGTATTCACTTCAAAAGAATGTAAATGTAACATTTCCATGCTAGGAAATAGCCTTTGCAGATATCTCCGCATCGAGGCAATAGGGTTCTAATGCTTCTTAAAACGCGATATCGCATCTCACTTTTATGATACATGATAAGATATAATGTTCATTGCGAAGTGTCATGTATACCTCGTATTTACTTCAAAACAATGTAAATGCGACGTTTCCAGCCTAGGAAATAGCGTTCACAGATGTCCACGTATCGTAGCAATAGAGTTCCAATGCTACTTAAATCGCGATATCGCATCTCATTTCCATGTTTCGTGATATGATATAATATTCATTGCGAAATGTCATGTACACCCCGTATTCCCTTCAAAAGAATGTAAATGCGATACTTCCATGCTAGGGAATAGCGTATGCAGATGTCTACGCGTCGGGGCATTATAGTTCTAATGCTTCTTAAAACGCGATATTGCATCTCACTTCTATGTTTCATGATAAGATATAATATTCATTGCGAAGTGTCCTGTATACCTCTTATTCACTTCAAAAGAATGTAAATGCGATTATTGCTTGCTAGGAAATAGCGTTTGCAGATGTGTACATATCGCAGCAATAGCGTTCTAATGCTACTTATATCGCGATATGACACCTCATTTATATGTTTCATGATAAGAAATAATGTTCATTGCGAAGTGTCATGTATACGTCGCATTCACTTCAAAAGAACGTAAGTGCGACACTTCCATGCTAGGAAATAGCGTTTTCAGATGTCTCTGCATTGAGGCCATAGAGTTCTAATGCTTCTTAAATCGCGAAATCGCATCTCTCTTCTATGTTACATGCTAAGATATAATATTCATTGCGAAGTGTCATGTATACCTCGTATTCCCTCCAAACGAATGTAAATGCGACACTTCCTTGCTAGGAAATGGCGTATTCAGATGTCTACGTATCGTAGCAATAGAGTTCTAATGCTACTTAAATCGCGATATCGCATCTCATTTATATGTTTCGTGATAAGTTATAATATTCATTCCGAAGTGTCATGTAAACCTCGAATTCACTTCAAAAGAATGTAAATGCGACTATTGGTTGCTAGGAAATAGCGTTCGCAGATGTCTACGTATCGTAGCAATAGTGTACCAATGCTTCTCAAAACGCGATATCGCATCTCATTTCTATGTTTCCTGATAAGATATAATATTCATTGCGGAGTGTCATGTACACATCGTATTCACTTCAAAAGAATGTAAATGCGACACTTCCATGCTAGGAAATAGCGTCTGCAGCTGTCTACTCGTCGAGGCTATAGAGTTCTAATGCTTCTTAAAACGCGATATCGCATCTCAATTCTATGTTTCATTATAAGATATAATATTCATTGCGAAGTGTCATGTATACCTCGTATTCACATCAAAAGAATGTAAATACGACTATTCCTTGCTAGGGCATAGCGTTTGCAGATGCCTACGTATCGTAGCAATAGAGTTCTAATGCTTCTTAGATCGCGATGTCGCATCGCATTCCTATGGTTCGCGATATGTTATAATATTCATTCCGAAGTGTCATGCAAACATCGAATTCACTTCAAAAGAATGTAAATGCGACCATTGGTTGCTAGGAAATAGCGATTGCAGATGTCTACGTATCGTAGCAATAGAGTTCTAATGCTTCTCAAAACGCGATATCGCATCTAATTTCTATGTTTCCTGATAAGATATAATATTCATTGCGGAGTGTCATGTACACCTCGTATTCACTTCAAAAGAATGTAAATGCGACACTTCCATGCTAGGAAATAGCGTCTGCAGATGTCTACGCGTAGAGGCAATAGAGTTCTAATGCTTCTTAAAACGCTATATCGCATCTCACTAATATGTTTCATGATAAGATATAATATTCATTGCGAAGTGTCATGTATACCTCGTATTCCCTCCAAACGAATGTAAATGCGGCACTTCCTTGCTATGAAATGGCGTATTCAGATGTCTACGTATCGTAGCAATAGAGTTCTAATGCTACTTAAATCGCGATACCGCATCTCATTTATATGTTTCGTGATCAGATATAATATTCATCGCGAAGTGTCATGTACACCTCGTATTCACTTCAAAAGAACGTAAATGCGACACTTCCATGCTAGGAAATAGCGTCTGCAGATGTCTACGCGTCGAGGCAATAGAGTTCTAATGCTTCCTAAAACGCGATATCGCATCTCACTTCTATGTTTCATGATAAGATATAATATTCATTGCGAAGTGTCATGTATACCTCGTATTCACTTCAAAAGAATGTAAATGCGACTATTGGTTGCTAGGAAATAGCGATTGCCGATGTCTACGTATCGTAGCAATAGAGTTCCAATGCTTCTCAAAACGCGATATCGCATCTCATTTCTATGTTTCCTGATAAGATATAATATTCATTGCGGAGTGTCATGTACACCTCGTATTCACTTCAAAAGAATGTAAATGCGACACTTCCATGCTAGGAAATAGCGTCTGCAGATGTCTACGCGTAGAGGCAATAGAGTTCTAATGCTTCTTAAAACGAGATATCGCATTTCATTTCTATGTTTCGTGATACGATATAATATTCATTGCGAAGTGTCATGCATACCTCGTATTCGCTGCAAAAGAATGTAAATGCGACTATTCCTTTCTAGGAAATAGCGTTTGCAGATGCCTACATATCGTAGCAATAAAATTCTAATGCTACTTAAATCGCGATATCGCATCTCATTTATATGTTTCGTGAAAGGATATAATATTCATTCCGAAGTGTCATGTATACCACGAATTCACTTCAAAAGAATGTAAATGCGACACTTCCATGCTAGGATATAGCGTTCGCAGATGTCTACGTATCGTAGCAATAGAGTCCTAATGCTTCTTAGAACGAGATGTCGCATTTCACTTCTATGTTTCGTGATAAGATATAATATTCATTGCGAAGTGTTATGTATACCTCGTATTCACTCCAAACGAATGTAAATGCGACACTTCCTTGCTAGGAAACAGCGTATTCAGATGTCTACGTATCGTAGCAATGGATTTCTAACGCTACTTAAAACGCGATATCGCATCTCTCTTCTATGTTTCATGATAAGATATAATACTCATTACGAAGTGTCATGTATACCTCGTATTCACTTCAAAAGAATGTAAATGCGACTACTGCCTGCTAGGAAATAGCGTTTGCAGATGTCTACGTATCGTAGCAATAGATTTCTAACGCTACTTAAAACGCGATATCGCATCTCTCTTCTATGTTTCATGATAAGATGTAATACTCATTACGAAGTGTCATGTATACCTCGTATTCACTTCAAAAGAATGTAAATGCGACTACTGCCTGCTAGGAAATAGCGTTTGCAGATGTCTACGTATCGTAGCAATAGATTTCTAATGCTACTTAAATCGCGATATCGCATCTCATTTCTATGTTTCGTGATAAGATACAATATTCATTGCGAAGTGTCATGTACACCTCGTATTCACTTCAAAAGAATGTAAATGCGACACTTCCATGCTAGGAAATAGCGTCTGCAGATGTCTTCGCGTCGAGGCAATAGAATTCTAATGCTTCTTAAAACGCGATATCGCAACTCACTTCTATGTTTGGTGATAAGATATAATATTCAATGCGAAGTGTCATGTATACCTCGTATTCACTTCAAAAGAATGTAAATGCGACAATTCCTTGCTAGGAAATAGCGTTTGCAGATGTCTACGTATCGTTGGAATAGAGTTCTTATGCTTCTTAAAACGGGATTTCGCATCTCATTTCAATGTTTCATGACAAGATATAATATTCATTGCGAAGTGTCACGTACACCTCCTATTCACTTCAAAGGAATGCAAATGCGACACTTCCTTACTAGGAAATAGCGTTTGCAGATGTCTACGTTTCGTAGCAATAGAGATGTAATGCATCTTAAAACGGGATGCCGCATCTCGTTTCTATGTTTCATGATAAGATGTATCGCATCTCAATTCTATGTTACATGATAAAACATAATATCCATTGCGAAATGTGATGTATACCTCGTATTCGCTTCAAGAGAATGTAAATGCGACACTTACTTGCTAGGAAATAGCGTTTCCAGATGTCTAAGTATCGAAACAATAGAGTTCCAATGCTTCTTAAAACGTGATGTCGCACCTCATTTCCCTGTTTCATGATAAGATATAATATTCATTGCGAAGTGTCATGTATAGCTCGTATTCACTTCATAACAATGTAAATGCGACACTTCCTTGCTAGGAAATAGCGTTTGCAGATGTCTACGTATCGTAGCAAAAGAGATCTAATGCATCTTAAGACGAGATGTCGCATCTCGTTCCTATGTTTCATGATAAGATATAATATTCATTGCGAAGTGTCATGTATAGCTCGTATGTACTTCAAAAGAATGTAAATGCGACACTTCCTTGCTAAGAAGTAGCGTTTCCAGACGTCTATGCATCGAAACAGTAGAGTTCTAGAGCTTCTTAAGAAGAGATGTCGCATCTCATTTCTCTGTTTCATGATATGATATGATATTCATTGCGAAGTATCATGTATACCTCGTATTCACTTCAAAAGAATGTAAATGCGACACTTCCTTGTTAGGAAATAGCGTTTGCAAATGTCTATGTATCGCAGAAATGGGGTTCTAATGCTTCATAAAACGCGATATCGCATCTCAATTCTATGTTTCATGATAAGGTATAATATTCATTGCGAAGTGACACGTACACCTCCTCTTCACTTCAAAAGAATGTAAATGCGACACTTCCTTGCTAAGAAGTAGCGTTTCCAGATGTCTATGCATCGAAACAATAGAGTTCCAATGCTTCTTAAAACGTGATGTCGCACCTCATTTCCCTGTTTCATGATAAGATATAATGTTCATTGCGAAGTGTCATGTATACCTCGTATTCACTTCAAAAGAATGTAAATGCGACACTTCCTTGTTAGGAAATAGCGTTTGCAAATGTCTACGTATCGCAGTAATAGGGTTCTAATGCTTCATAAAACGCGATATCGCATCTCAATTCTATGTTTCATGTTAAGGTATAATATTCATTGCGAAGTGACACGTACACCTCCTCTTCACTTCAAAAGAATGTAAATGCGACACTTCCTTGGTAGGAAATAGCGTTTGCAGAGGTCTACGTATCGTAGCAATAGAGTTCTAACGCTTCTTAAAACGCGATATCGCATCTCATTTCTATGTTTCATGATAAGATATAATATTCATTGCGAAGTGTCATGTATAACTCCTATTCACTTCAAAAGAATGTAAATGCGACACTTCCTTGTTTGGAAGTAGCGTTTGCAGATGTCTAAGTATCGTTGCAATAGAGTTCTAATGTTTCTATTAACGGGATATCGCATCTCATTTCTATGTTTCATGACAAGATATAATATTCATTGCGAAGTGTCATGTTTTCCTCGTATCCACTTCGAAAGAATGTAAATACGACACTTCCTTCCTAGGAAATAGCGTTTGCAGATGTCTACGTATCGTAGCAATAGAGTTCTAGTGCATCTTAAAACGCGATATCGCATCACACTCCTATGTTTCATCATAAGGTATGATATTCATTGCGAAGTGTCATGTATACCTCGTATTCACATCAAAAGAATGTAAATGCGACACTTCCTTGCTAGGAAATAGCGTTTGCAGATGTATCCGCATCGAGGCCATAGAGTTCTAACGCTTCTTAGAACCCGATATCGCATCTCACTTCTATGTTTCATGATAAGATATAATATACATCGCGAAGTGTCATGTACACCTCGTATTCAATACAAAAGAATGTAAATGCGACACTTCCATGCTAGGAAATAGCGTCTGCAGATGTCTACGCGTCGAGGCAATAGTGTTCTAATACTTCTTAAAACGCGATATCGCATCTCACATCTATGTTTCATTATAAGACAAAATGTTCATTGCGAAGTGTCATGTATGTCTCGTATTCACTTCAATAGAATGTAAATGCGAACCTTCCTTGCTAGGAAATAGCGTTTGCAGATGCCTACGTATCGTAGCAATAGAGTTCTAATGCTTCTCAAAACGCGATATAGCATCTCATTTATATGCTTCATGATAAGATATAATATTCATTGCGAAGTGTAATGTATACCTCGTATTCACTCCAAACGAATGTAAATGCGACTATTCCTTGCTAGGAAATAGCGTTTGCAGATGCCTACGTATCGTAGCAATGGAGTTCTAATGCTACTTAGATCGCGATATCGCATCTCACTTCTATGTTACATGATAAGATATAATATTGATTGCGAAGTGTCATGTATACCTCGTATTCATTTCAAAAGAATGTAAGTGCGGCACTTCCATGCTAGGAAATAGTGTTTGCAGATGTCTCCGCATCGACGCCATAGAGTTCTAATGCTTCTTACAACGCGATATCGCATCTCTCTTCTATGTTTCATGATAAGATATAATATTCATTGCAAAGTGTCATGTATACCTCGTATTCACTCCAAGCGAATGTAAATGCGACACTTCCTAGCTAGGAAATAGCGTAACCAGATGTCTACGTATCGTAGCAATAGAGTTCTAATGCTTCATAAATCGCGATTTCGCATCTCATTTCTATGTTTCGTGATAAGATATAATATTCATTGAGAAGTGTCATGTATACCTCGTATTCACGTCAAAAGAATGTAAATGCGACCATTGCTTGCTAGGAAACAGCGTTTGCAGATGTCTACGTATCGTAGCAAAAGCGTTCTAATGCTACTTAAATCGCGATATCACATCTCGTTTATATGTTTCGTGATAAGATATAATATTCAATGCGAAGTGTCATGTATACCTCGTATTCACTTCAAAAGAATGTAAATGCGACTAATGCTTGCTAGGAAATAGCGTTTGCAGATGTCTACGTATCGTAGCAATAGCGTTCTAATGCTACTTAAATCGCGATATCGCATCTCACTTATATGTTTCGTGATAAGATATAATATTCATTGCGAAGTGTCGTGTATACCCCGTATTCACTTCAAAAGAATGTGAGTGCGACACTTCCATGCTAGGAAATAGCGTTTGCAGATGTCTCCGCATCGAGGCCATAGAGTTCTAATGCTTCTTAAAACGCGATATCGCATCTCTCCTCTATGTTTCATGATAAGATATAATATTCATTGCGAAGTGTCATGTATACCTCGTATTCACTTCAAAAGAATGTAAATGCGACTACTGCTTGCTAGGAAATAGCATTTGCAGATGTCTACGTATCGTAGCGATAGAGTTCTAATGCTACTTAAATCGCGATATCGCCTCTCATTTCTATGTTTCGTGATAAGATATAATATTCATTGCGAAGTGTCATGTACGCCGCGTGTTCACTTCAAAAGAATGTAAATGCGACTAATCCTTGCTAGGAAATAGCGTTTGAAGATGTCTACGTATCGTAGCAATAGCGTTCTAATGCTGCTTAAATCGCGATATCGCATCTCATATATATGTTTCGTGATAAGATATAATAATCATTGCGAAGTGTCGTGTATACCCCGTATTCACTTCAAAAGAATGTAAGTGCGACACTTCCATGCTAGGAAATAGCGTTTGCAGATGTCTACGTATCGTAGCGATAGAGTTCTAATGCTACTTAAATCGCGATATCGCCTCTCATTTCTATGTTTCTTGCTACGATATAATATTAATTGCGAAGTGTCATGTACACCTCGTACTCACTTCAAAGTAATGTAAATGCGACACTTCCATGCTAGGAAATAGCGTCTGCAGATGTCTACGCGTCGAGGCAATAGAGTTCTAATGCTTCTTAAATCGCGATATCGCATCTCACTTCTATGTTTCATGATAAGATATAATATTCATTGCAAAGTGTCATGTATACCTCGTATTCGCTTCAAAAGAATGTAAATCCGACTATTCCTTGCTAGGAAATAGCGTTTGCAGATATCTCCGCATTGAGGCAATAGTGTTCTAATGCTTCTTAAAACGCGATATCGCATCTCACTTTTATGTTTCATGATGAGATACAATATTCATTGCGAAGTGTCATGTATACCTCGTATTCACTCCAAACGAATGTAAAGGCGACACTTCCTTGCTGGGAATTAGCGTTTCCAGATGTCTACGTATCGAAACAATAGAGTTCTAATGCTTCTTAAAACGAGATGTCGCATCTCATTTTTCTGTTTCATGATAAGATATAATATTCATTGCGAAGTGTCATGTATAGCTCGTATTCACTTCAAGAGAATGTAAATGCGACACTTCCTTGCTAGGAAATAGCGTTTGCAGATGTCTGCGTATCGTAGCAATACAGATCTAATGCATCTTAAAACGAGATGTCGCATCTCGTTTCTATGTTTCATGATAAGATATAATATTCATTGCGAAGTGTCATGTATAGCTCGTATGCACTTCAAAGGAATGTAAATGCGACACTTCCTTGCTAGGAAATAGCGTTTGCAAATGTCTACGTATCGGAGCAATAGAGTTCTAATGCTTCATAAAACGCGATATCGCATCTCAATTCTATGTTTCATGATAAGGTATAATATTCACTGCGAAGTGTCACGTACACCTCCTATTCACTTCAAAAGAATGTAAATGCGACACTTCCTTGCTAGGAAATAGCGTTTGCAGATGTCTAAGTATCGAAACAATAGAGTTCTAATGCTTCTTAAAACGAGGTGTCGCATCTCATTTCTCTGTTTCATGATAAGATATAATATTCATTGCGAAGTGTCATGTATAGCTCGTATTCACTTCAAAAGAATGTAAATGCGACACTTCCGTGCTAGGAAATAGCGTTTGCAGATGTCTACGTATCGTTGCAATAGAGTTCTAATGCTTCTATTGACGGGATATCGCATCTAATTTCTATGCTTCATGACAAGATAGAATATTCATTGCGAAGTGTCATGTTTTCCTCGTATTCACTTCGAAAGAATGTAAATGCGACACTTCCTTCCTAGGAAATAGCGTTTGCAGATGTCTACGTATCGTTGGAATAGAGTTCTTATGCTTCTTAAAACGGAATTTCGCATCTCATTTCAATGTTTCATGACAAGATATAATATTCATTGCGAAGTGTCACGTACACCTCCTATTCACTTCAAAAGAATGCAAATGCGACACTTCCTTACTAGGAAATAGCGTTTGCAGATGTCTACGTTTCGTAGCAATAGAGATCTAATGCATCTTAAAACGGGATGCCGCATCTCGTTTCTATGTTTCATGATAAGATGTATCGCATCTCAATTCTATGTTTCATGATAAAACATAATATCCATTGCGAAATGTGATGTATACCTCGTATTCGCTTCAAGAGAATGTAAATGCGACACTTACTTGCTAGGAAATAGCGTTTCCAGATGTCTAAGTATCGAAACAATAGAGTTCCAATGCTTCTTAAAACGTGATGTCGCACCTCATTTCCCTGTTTCATGATAAGATATAATATTCATTGCGAAGTGTCATGTATAGCTCGTATTCACTTCATAACAATGTAAATGCGACACTTCCTTGCTAGGAAATAGCGTTTGCAGATGTCTACGTATCGTAGCAAAAGAGATCTAATGCATCTTAAGACGAGATGTCGCATCTCGTTCCTATGTTTCATGATAAGATATAATATTCATTGCGAAGTGTCATGTATAGCTCGTATGTACTTCAAAAGAATGTAAATGCGACACTTCCTTGCTAAGAAGTAGCGTTTCCAGACGTCTATGCATCGAAACAGTAGAGTTCTAGAGCTTCTTAAGAAGAGATGTCGCATCTCATTTCTCTGTTTCATGATATGATATGATATTCATTGCGAAGTATCATGTATACCTCGTATTCACTTCAAAAGAATGTAAATGCGACACTTCCTTGTTAGGAAATAGCGTTTGCAAATGTCTACGTATCGCAGAAATGGGGTTCTAATGCTTCATAAAACGCGATATCGCATCTCAATTCTATGTTTCATGATAAGGTATAATATTCATTGCGAAGTGACACGTACACCTCCTCTTCACTTCAAAAGAATGTAAATGCGACACTTCCTTGCTAGGAAATAGCGTTTGCAAGTGTCTACGTATCGGAGCAATAGGGTTCTAATGCTTCATAAAACGCGATATCGCATCTCAATTCTATGTTTCATGATAGGACATAATATCCACTGCGAAACGTGATGTATACCTCGTATTCGCTTCAAAAGAATGTAAATGCGACACTTCCTTGCTAAGAAGTAGCGTTTCCAGATGTCTATGCATCGAAACAATAGAGTTCCAATGCTTCTTAAAACGTGATGTCGCACCTCATTTCCCTGTTTCATGATAAGATATAATATTCATTGCGAAGTGTCATGTATAGCTCGTATTCACTTCATAACAATGTAAATGCGACACTTCCTTGCTAGGAAATAGTGTTTGCAGATGTCTACGTATCGTACCAATGGAGATCTAATGCATATTAATACGAGATGTCGCATCTCGTTTCTATGTTTCATGATAAGATATAATGTTCATTGCGAGGTGTCATGTATAGCACGTATGTACTTCAAAAGAATGTACATGCGACACTTCCTTGCTAAGAAGTAGCGTTTCCAGACGTCTATGCATCGAAACAATACAGTTCTAGAGCTTCTTAAGACGAGATGTCGCATCTCATTTCTCTGTTTCATGATATGATATAATATTCATTGCGAAGTGTCATGTATACCTCGTATTCACTTCAAAAGAATGTAAATGCGACACTTCCTTGTTAGGAAATAGCGTTTGCAAATGTCTACGTATCGCAGTAATAGGGTTCTAATGCTTCATAAAACGCGATATCGCATCTCAATTCTATGTTTCATGTTAAGGTATAATATTCATTGCGAAGTGACACGTACACCTCCTCTTCACTTCAAAAGAATGTAAATGCGACACTTCCTTGGTAGGAAATAGCGTTTGCAGAGGTCTACGTATCGTAGCAATAGAGTTCTAACGCTTCTTAAAACGCGATATCGCATCTCATTTCTATGTTTCATGATAAGATATAATATTCATTGCGAAGTGTCATGTATAACTCCTATTCACTTCAAAAGAATGTAAATGCGACACTTCCTTGTTTGGAAGTAGCGTTTGCAGATGTCTAAGTATCGTTGCAATAGAGTTCTAATGTTTCTATTAACGGGATATCGCATCTCATTTCTATGTTTCATGACAAGATATAATATTCATTGCGAAGTGTCATGTTTTCCTCGTATTCACTTCGAAAGAATGTAAATACGACACTTCCTTCCTAGGAAATAGCGTTTGCAGATGTCTACGTATCGTAGCAATAGAGTTCTAGTGCATCTTAAAACGCGATATCGCATCACACTCCTATGTTTCATCATAAGGTATGATATTCATTGCGAAGTGTCATGTATACCTCGTATTCACATCAAAAGAATGTAAATGCGACACTTCCTTGCTAGGAAATAGCGTTTGCAGATGTCTACGTATCGTAAAAATAGAGCTCTAGTGCTTCTTAAATCGCGATATCGCATCTCATTTCTATGTTTCGTGATAAGATATGATATTCATTGCGAAGTGTCACGTACACCTCCTATTCACTTCAATAGAATGTAAAAGCGACACTTCCTTGCTAGGAAATAGCGTTTGCAAATGTCTACGTATCGGAGCAATAGGGTTCTAATGCTTCATAAAACGCGATATCGCAACTCAATTCTATGTTTCATGATAAGACATAATATCCATCGCGAAACGTGATGTATACCTCGTACTCGCTTCAAAAGAATGTAAATGCGACACTTCCTTGCTAAGAAGTAGCGTTTCCAGATGTCTAGGCATCGAAACAATAGAGTTCTAGTGCTTCTTAATACGAGATGTCGCATCACATTTCTCTGTTTCATGATAAGATATAATATTCATTGCGAAGTGTCATGTATACTTCGTATTCACTTCAAAAGAATGTAAATGCGACACTTCCTTGCTAGGAAATAGCGTTTGCAGATGTATCCGCATCGAGGCCATAGAGTTCTAACGCTTCTTAGAACCCGATATCGCATCTCACTTCTATGTTTCATGATAAGATATAATATACATCGCGAAGTGTCATGTACACCTCGTATTCAATACAAAAGAATGTAAATGCGACACTTCCATGCTAGGAAATAGCGTCTGCAGATGTCTACGCGTCGAGGCAATAGTGTTCTAATACTTCTTAAAACGCGATATCGCATCTCACATCTATGTTTCATTATAAGACATAATATTCATTCCGAAGTGTCATGTATACCTCGAATTCACTTCAAAAGAATGTAAATGCGACACTTCCATGCTAGGAAATAGCGTTTGCAGATATCTCCGCATCGATGCAATATGGTTATAATGCTTCTTAAAACGCGCTATCGCATCTCATTCCTGTGTTACATGATAAGATATAATGTTCAATGCGAATTGTAATGTGTACCTCGCATTCACTTCAAAACAATGTAAGTGCGAATCTTCCTTGCTAGGAAATAGCGTTTGCAGATATTTATGTATCGTAGCAATAGAGTTCTAATGCTACTTAAAACGAGATGTCGCATTTCATTTCTATGTTTCGTGATAAGATACAATATTCATTGCGAAGTGTTATGTATATCTCGTACTCACTTCAAAAGAATGTAAATGCGACACTTCCATGCTAGGAAATAGCGTTTGCAGATGTCTACGTATCGTAAAAATAGAGTTCTAGTGCTTCTTAAATCGCGATATCGCATCTCATTTCTATGTTTCGTGATAAGAAATGATATTCATTGCGAAGTGTCATGTCCACCTCGTATTCAATACAAAAGAATGTAAATGTGACACTTCCATGCTAGGAAATAGCGTCCGCAGATGTCTACGCGTCGAGGCAATAGAGCTCTAATGCTACTTAAAACGCGATATCGCATCTCACATCTATGTTTCATTATAAGACAAAATGTTCATTGCGAAGTGTCATGTATGTCTCGTATTCACTTCAATAGAATGTAAATGCGAACCTTCCTTGCTAGGAAATAGCGTTTGCAGATGCCTACGTATCGTAGCAATAGAGTTCTAATGCTTCTCAAAACGCGATATAGCATCTCATTTATATGCTTCATGATAAGATATAATATTCATTGCGAAGTGTAATGTATACCTCGTATTCACTCCAAACGAATGTAAATGCGACTATTCCTTGCTAGGAAATAGCGTTTGCAGATGCCTACGTATCGTAGCAATGGAGTTCTAATGCTACTTAGATCGCGATATCGCATCTCACTTCTATGTTACATGATAAGATATAATATTGATTGCGAAGTGTCATGTATACCTCGTATTCATTTCAAAAGAATGTAAGTGCGGCACTTCCATGCTAGGAAATAGTGTTTGCAGATGTCTCCGCATCGACGCCATAGAGTTCTAATGCTTCTTACAACGCGATATCGCATCTCTCTTCTATGTTTCATGATAAGATATAATATTCATTGCAAAGTGTCATGTATACCTCGTATTCACTCCAAGCGAATGTAAATGCGACACTTCCTAGCTAGGAAATAGCGTAACCAGATGTCTACGTATCGTAGCAATAGAGTTCTAATGCTTCATAAATCGCGATTTCGCATCTCATTTCTATGTTTCGTGATAAGATATAATATTCATTGAGAAGTGTCATGTATACCTCGTATTCACGTCAAAAGAATGTAAATGCGACTATTGCTTGCTAGGAAACAGCGTTTGCAGATGTCTACGTATCGTAGCAAAAGCGTTCTAATGCTACTTAAATCGCGATATCACATCTCGTTTATATGTTTCGTGATAAGATATAATATTCAATGCGAAGTGTCATGTATACCTCGTATTCACTTCAAAAGAACGTAAATGCGACTAATGCTTGCTAGGAAATAGCGTTTGCAGATGTCTACGTATCGTAGCAATAGCGTTCTAATGCTACTTAAATCGCGATATCGCATCTCACTTATATGTTTCGTGATAAGATATAATATTCATTGCGAAGTGTCGTGTATACCCCGTATTCACTTCAAAAGAATGTGAGTGCGACACTTCCATGCTAGGAAATAGCGTTTGCAGATGTCTCCGCATCGAGGCCATAGAGTTCTAATGCTTCTTAAAACGCGATATCGCATCTCTCCTCTATGTTTCATGATAAGATATAATATTCATTGCGAAGTGTCATGTATACCTCGTATTCACTTCAAAAGAATGTAAATGCGACTATTGCTTGCTAGGAAATAGCATTTGCAGATGTCTACGTATCGTAGCGATAGAGTTCTAATGCTACTTAAATCGCGATATCGCCTCTCATTTCTATGTTTCGTGATAAGATATAATATTCATTGCGAAGTGTCATGTACGCCGCGTGTTCACTTCAAAAGAATGTAAATGCGACTAATCCTTGCTAGGAAATAGCGTTTGAAGATGTCAACGTATCGTAGCGATAGAGTTCTAATGCTACTTAAATCGCGATATCGCCTCTCATTTCTATGTTTCTTGCTACGATATAATATTAATTGCGAAGTGTCATGTACACCTCGTACTCACTTCAAAGGAATGTAAATGCGACACTTCCATGCTAGGAAATAGCGTCTGCAGATGTCTACGCGTCGAGGCAATAGAGTTCTAATGCTTCTTAAAACGCGATATCGCATCTCACTTCTATGTTTCATGATAAGATATAATATTCATTGCAAAGTGTCATGTATACCTCGTATTCGCTTCAAAAGAATGTAAATCCGACTATTCCTTGCTAGGAAATAGCGTTTGCAGATATCTCCGCATTGAGGCAATAGTGTTCTAATGCTTCTTAAAACGCGATATCGCATCTCACTTTTATGTTTCATGATGAGATACAATATTCATTGCGAAGTGTCATGTATACCTCGTATTCACTCCAAACGAATGTAAAGGCAACACTTCCTTGCTGGGAATTAGCGTTTCCAGATGTCTACGTATCGAAACAATAGAGTTCTAATGCTTCTTAAAACGAGATGTCGCATCTCATTTTTCTGTTTCATGATAAGATATAATATTCATAGCGAAGTGTCATGTATAGCTCGTATGCACTTCAAAGGAATGTAAATGCGACACTTCCTTGCTAAGAAGTAGCTTTTCCAGATGTCTATGCATTAAAACAATAGATTTCTTATGCTTCTTAAAACGAGGTGTCGCATCTCATTTCTCTGTTTCATGATAAGATATAATATTCATTGCGAAGTGTCATGTATAGCTCGTATTCACTTCAAAAGAATGTAAATGCGACACTTCCGTGCTAGGAAATAGCGTTTGCAGATGTCTACGTATCGTTGCAATAGAGTTCTAATGCTTCTATTGACGGGATATCGCATCTAATTTCTATGCTTCATGACAAGATAGAATATTCATTGCGAAGTGTCATGTTTTCCTCGTATTCACTTCGAAAGAATGTAAATGCGACACTTCCTTCCTAGGAAATAGCGTTTGGAGATGTCTACGTATCGTTGGAATAGAGTTCTTATGCTTCTTAAAACGGGATTTCGCATCTCATTTCAATGTTTCATGACAAGATATAATATTCATTGCGAAGTGTCACGTACACCTCCTATTCACTTCAAAAGAATGCAAATGCGACACTTCCTTACTAGGAAATAGCGTTTGCAGATTTCTACGTTTCGTAGCAATAGAGATCTAATGCATCTTAAAACGGGATGCCGCATCTCGTTTCTATGTTTCATGATAAGATGTATCGCATCTCAATTCTATGTTTCATGATAAAACATAATATCCATTGCGAAATGTGATGTATACCTCGTATTCGCTTCAAGAGAATGTAAATGCGACACTTACTTGCTAGGAAATAGCGTTTCCAGATGTCTAAGTATCGAAACAATAGAGTTCCAATGCTTCTTAAAACGTGATGTCGCACCTCATTTCCCTGTTTCATGATAAGATATAATATTCATTGCGAAGTGTCATGTATAGCTCGTATTAACTTCATAACAATGTAAATGCGACACTTCCTTGCTAGGAAATAGCGTTTGCAGATGTCTACGTATCGTAGCAAAAGAGATCTAATGCATCTTAAGACGAGATGTCGCATCTCGTTCCTATGTTTCATGATAAGATATAATATTCATTGCGAAGTGTCATGTATAGCTCGTATGTACTTCAAAAGAATGTAAATGCGACACTTCCTTGCTAAGAAGTAGCGTTTCCAGACGTCTATGCATCGAAACAGTAGAGTTCTAGAGCTTCTTAAGAAGAGATGTCGCATCTCATTTCTCTGTTTCATGATATGATATGATATTCATTGCGAAGTATCATGTATACCTCGTATTCACTTCGAAAGAATGTAAATACGACACTTCCTTCCTAGGAAATAGCGTTTGCAGATGTCTACGTATCGTAGCAATAGAGTTCTAGTGCATCTTAAAACGCGATATCGCATCACACTCCTATGTTTCATCATAAGGTATGATATTCATTGCGAAGTGTCACGTACACCTCCTATTCACTTCAATAGAATGTAAAAGCGACACTTCCTTGCTAGGAAATAGCGTTTGCAAATGTCTACGTATCGGAGCAATAGGGTTCTAATGCTTCATAAAACGCGATATCGCAACTCAATTCTATGTTTCATGATAAGACATAATATCCATCGCGAAACGTGATGTATACCTCGTACTCGCTTCAAAAGAATGTAAATGCGACACTTCCTTGCTAAGAAGTAGCGTTTCCAGATGTCTAGGCATCGAAACAATAGAGTTCTAGTGCTTCTTAATACGAGATGTCGCATCACATTTCTCTGTTTCATGATAAGATATAATATTCATTGCGAAGTGTCATGTATACTTCGTATTCACTTCAAAAGAATGTAAATGCGACACTTCCTTGCTAGGAAATAGCGTTTGCAGATGTATCCGCATCAAGGCCATAGAGTTCTAACGCTTCTTAGAACCCGATATCGCATCTCACTTCTATGTTTCATGATAAGATATAATATACATCGCGAAGTGTCATGTACACCTCGTATTCAATACAAAAGAATGTAAATGCGACACTTCCATGCTAGGAAATAGCGTCTGCAGATGTCTACGCGTCGAGGCAATAGTGTTCTAATACTTCTTAAAACGCGATATCGCATCTCACATCTATGTTTCATTATAAGACATAATATTCATTCCGAAGTGTCATGTATACCTCGAATTCACTTCAAAAGAATGTAAATGCGACACTTCCATGCTAGGAAATAGCGTTTGCAGATATCTCCGCATCGATGCAATATGGTTATAATGCTTCTTAAAACGCGCTATCGCATCTCATTCCTGTGTTACATGATAAGATATAATGTTCAATGCGAATTGTAATGTGTACCTCGCATTCACTTCAAAACAATGTAAGTGCGAATCTTCCTTGCTAGGAAATAGCGTTTGCAGATATTTATGTATCGTAGCAATAGAGTTCTAATGCTACTTAAAACGAGATGTCGCATTTCATTTCTATGTTTCGTGATAAGATACAATATTCATTGCGAAGTGTTATGTATATCTCGTACTCACTTCAAAAGAATGTAAATGCGACACTTCCATGCTAGGAAATAGCGTTTGCAGATGTCTACGTATCGTAAAAATAGAGTTCTAGTGCTTCTTAAATCGCGATATCGCATCTCATTTCTATGTTTCGTGATAAGATATGATATTCATTGCGAAGTGTCATGTCCACCTCGTATTCAATACAAAAGAATGTAAATGTGACACTTCCATGCTAGGAAATAGCGTCCGCAGATGTCTACGCGTCGAGGCAATAGAGCTCTAATGCTACTTAAAACGCGATATCGCATCTCACATCTATGTTTCATTATAAGACAAAATGTTCATTGCGAAGTGTCATGTATGTCTCGTATTCACTTCAATAGAATGTAAATGCGAACCTTCCTTGCTAGGAAATAGCGTTTGCAGATGCCTACGTATCGTAGCAATAGAGTTCTAATGCTTCTCAAAACGCGATATAGCATCTCATTTATATGCTTCATGATAAGATATAATATTCATTGCGAAGTGTAATGTATACCTCGTATTCACTCCAAACGAATGTAAATGCGACTATTCCTTGCTAGGAAATAGCGTTTGCAGATGCCTACGTATCGTAGCAATGGAGTTCTAATGCTACTTAGATCGCGATATCGCATCTCACTTCTATGTTACATGATAAGATATAATATTGATTGCGAAGTGTCATGTATACCTCGTATTCATTTCAAAAGAATGTAAGTGCGGCACTTCCATGCTAGGAAATAGTGTTTGCAGATGTCTCCGCATCGACGCCATAGAGTTCTAATGCTTCTTACAACGCGATATCGCATCTCTCTTCTATGTTTCATGATAAGATATAATATTCATTGCAAAGTGTCATGTATACCTCGTATTCACTCCAAGCGAATGTAAATGCGACACTTCCTAGCTAGGAAATAGCGTAACCAGATGTCTACGTATCGTAGCAATAGAGTTCTAATGCTTCATAAATCGCGATTTCGCATCTCATTTCTATGTTTCGTGATAAGATATAATATTCATTGAGAAGTGTCATGTATACCTCGTATTCACGTCAAAAGAATGTAAATGCGACTATTGCTTGCTAGGAAACAGCGTTTGCAGATGTCTACGTATCGTAGCAAAAGCGTTCTAATGCTACTTAAATCGCGATATCACATCTCGTTTATATGTTTCGTGATAAGATATAATATTCAATGCGAAGTGTCATGTATACCTCGTATTCACTTCAAAAGAATGTAAATGCGACTATTGCTTGCTAGGAAATAGCGTTTGCAGATATCTCCGCATTGAGGCAATAGTGTTCTAATGCTTCTTAAAACGCGATATCGCATCTCACTTTTATGTTTCATGATGAGATACAATATTCATTGCGAAGTGTCATGTATACCTCGTATTCACTCCAAACGAATGTAAAGGCGACACTTCCTTGCTGGGAATTAGCGTTTCCAGATGTCTACGTATCGAAACAATAGAGTTCTAATGCTTCTTAAAACGAGATGTCGCATCTCATTTTTCTGTTTCATGATAAGATATAATATTCATTGCGAAGTGTCATGTATAGCTCGTATTCACTTCAAGAGAATGTAAATGCGACACTTCCTTGCTAGGAAATAGCGTTTGCAGATGTCTGCGTATCGTAGCAATACAGATCTAATGCATCTTAAAACGAGATGTCGCATCTCGTTTCTATGTTTCATGATAAGATATAATATTCATTGCGAAGTGTCATGTATAGCTCGTATGCACTTCAAAGGAATGTAAATGCGACACTTCCTTGCTAGGAAATAGCGTTTGCAAATGTCTACGTATCGGAGCAATAGAGTTCTAATGCTTCATAAAACGCGATATCGCATCTCAATTCTATGTTTCATGATATGGTATAATATTCATTGCGAAGTGTCACGTACACCTCCTATTCACTTCAAAAGAATGTAAATGCGACACTTCCTTGCTAGGAAATAGCGTTTGCAGATGTCTAAGTATCGAAACAATAGAGTTCCAATGCTTCTAAAAACGTGATGTCGCACCTCATTTCCCTGTTTCATGATAAGATGTAATATTCATTGCGAAGTGTCATGTATACCTCGTATTCACTTCATAAAAATGTAAATGCGACACTTCCTTGCTAAGAAGTAGCGTTTGCAAATGTCTACGTATCGGAGCAATAGGGTTCTAATGGTTCATAAAACGCGATATAGCATCTCAGTTATATGTCTCATGATAAGACATAATATCCATTGCGAAATGTGATGTATACCTCGTATTCGCTTCAAAAGAATGTAAATGCGATACTTCCTTGCTAGGAAATAGCGTTTGCAGATGTCTACGTAACGTAGCAATCGTGTTCTAATGCCTCATAAAACGTGATATCGCATCTCATTGCTATGTTTAATGAAAAGACATAATATCCATTGCGAAATGTGATGCATACGTCGTATTCGCATCAAAAGAATGTAAATGCGACACTTCCTTGCTAAGAAGTAGCGTTTCCAGATGTGTATGCATTGAAACAATAGATTTCTTATGCTTCTTAAAACGGGATATCGCATCTCATTTCTATGTTTCATGACAAGATATAATATTCATTGCGAAGTGTCATGTTTTCCTCGTATACACTTCAAAAGAATGTATATGCGACACTTCCTTCCTAGGAAATAGCGTTTGCAGATGTCTACGTATCGTAGCAATAGGGTTCTAATGCTTCATAAAGTGCGATATCGCATCATAATTCTATGTTTCACGATAAGGTATGATATTCATTGCGAAGTGTCATGTATACCTCGTATTTACATCAAAAGAATGTAAATGCGACACTTCCTTGCTAGGAAATAGCGTTTGCAAATGTCTACGTATCGGAGCAAGAGGGTTCTAATGCATCATAAAATGCGATATCGCATCTCAATTCTATGTTTCATGACAAGATATAATATTCATAGCGAAGTGTCATGTATAGCTCGTATGCACTTCAAAGGAATGTAAATGCGACACTTCCTTGCTATGAAGTAGCTTTTCCAGATGTCTATGCATTGAAACAATAGATTTCTTATGCTTCTTAAAACGGGATATCGCATCTCATTCCTATGTTTCATGACAAGATATAATATTCATTGCGAAGTGTCATGTTTTCCTCGTATTCACTTCAAAAGAATGTAAATGCGACAATTCCTTGCTAGGAAATAGCGTTTGCAGATGTCTACGTATCGAAACAATAGAGTTCTAATGCTTCTTAAAACGAGGTGTCGCATCTCATTTCTCTGTTTCATGATAAGATATAATATTCATTGCGAAGTGTCATGTATAGCTCGTATTCACTTCAAAAGAATGTAAATGCGACACTTCCGTGCTAGGAAATAGCGTTTGCAGATGTCTACGTATCGTTGCAATAGAGTTCTAATGCTTCTATTGACGGGATATCGCATCTAATTTCTATGCTTCATGACAAGATAGAATATTCATTGCGAAGTGTCATGTTTTCCTCGTATTCACTTCGAAAGAATGTAAATGCGACACTTCCTTCCTAGGAAATAGCGTTTGCAGATGTCTACGTATCGTTGGAATAGAGTTCTTATGCTTCTTAAAACGGGATTTCGCATCTCATGTCAATGTTTCATGACAAGATATAATATTCATTGCGAAGTGTCACGTACACCTCCTATTCACTTCAAAAGAATGCAAATGCGACACTTCCTTACTAGGAAATAGCGTTTGCAGATGTCTACGTTTCGTAGCAATAGAGATCTAATGCTTCTTAAAACGTGATGTCGCACCACATTTCCCTGTTTCATGATAAGATATAATATTCATTGCGAAGTGTCATGTATAGCTCGTATTCACTTCATAACAATGTAAATGCGACACTTCCTTGCTAGGAAATAGCGTTTGCAGATGTCTACGTATCGTAGCAAAAGAGATCTAATGCATCTTAAGACGAGATGTCGCATCTCGTTCCTATGTTTCATGATAAGATATAATATTCATTGCGAAGTGTCATGTATAGCTCGTATGTACTTCAAAAGAATGTAAATGCGACACTTCCTTGCTAAGAAGTAGCGTTTCCAGACGTCTATGCATCGAAACAGTAGAGTTCTAGAGCTTCTTAAGAAGAGATGTCGCATCTCATTTCTCTGTTTCATGATATGATATGATATTCATTGCGAAGTATCATGTATACCTCGTATTCACTTCAAAAGAATGTAAATGCGACACTTCCTTGTTAGGAAATAGCGTTTGCAAATGTCTACGTATCGCAGAAATGGGGTTCTAATGCTTCATAAGACGCGATATCGCATCTCAATTCTATGTTTCATGATAAGGTATAATATTCATTGCGAAGTGACACGTACACCTCCTCTTCACTTCAAAAGAATGTAAATGCGACACTTCCTTGCTAGGAAATAGCGTTTGCAAATGTCTACGTATCGGAGCAATAGGGTTCTAATGCTTCATAAAACGCGATATCGCATCTCAATTCTATGTTTCATGATAGGACATAATATCCACTGCGAAACGTGATGTATACCTCGTATTCGCTTCAAAAGAATGTAAATGCGACACTTCCTTGCTAAGAAGTAGCGTTTCCAGATGTCTATGCATCGAAACAATACAGTTCTAGAGCTTCTTAAGACGAGATGTCGCATCTCACTTCTCTGTTTCATGATATGATATAATATTCATTGCGAAGTGTCATGTATACCTCGTATTCACTTCAAAAGAATGTAAATACGACACTTCCTTCCTAGGAAATAGCGTTTGCAGATGTCTACGTATCGTAGCAATAGAGTTCTAGTGCATCTTAAAACGCGATATCGCATCACACTCCTATGTTTCATCATAAGGTATGATATTCATTGCGAAGTGTCATGTATACCTCGTATTCACATCAAAAGAATGTAAATGCGACACTTCCTTGCTAGGAAATAGCGTTTGCAGATGTCTACGTATCGTAAATATAGAGCTGTAGTGCTTCTTAAATCGCGATATCGCATCTCATTTCTATGTTTCGTGATAAGATATGATATTCATTGCGAAGTGTCACGTACACCTCCTATTCACTTCAATAGAATGTAAAAGCGACACTTCCTTGCTAGGAAATAGCGTTTGCAAATGTCTACGTATCGGAGCAATAGGGTTCTAATGCTTCATAAAACGCGATATCGCAACTCAATTCTATGTTTCATGATAAGACATAATATCCATCGCGAAACGTGATGTATACCTCGTACTCGCTTCAAAAGAATGTAAATGCGACACTTCCTTGCTAAGAAGTAGCGTTTCCAGATGTCTAGGCATCGAAACAATAGAGTTCTAGTGCTTCTTAATACGAGATGTCGCATCACATTTCTCTGTTTCATGATAAGATATAATATTCATTGCGAAGTGTCATGTATACTTCGTATTCACTTCAACAGAATGTAAATGCGACACTTCCTTGCTAGGAAATAGCGTTTGCAGATGTATCCGCATCGAGGCCATAGAGTTCTAACGCTTCTTAGAACCCGATATCGCATCTCACTTCTATGTTTCATGATAAGATATAATATACATCGCGAAGTGTCATGTACACCTCGTATTCAATACAAAAGAATGTAAATGCGACACTTCCATGCTAGGAAATAGCGTCTGCAGATGTCTACGCGTCGAGGCAATAGTGTTCTAATACTTCTTAAAACGCGATATCGCATCTCACATCTATGTTTCATTATAAGACATAATATTCATTCCGAAGTGTCATGTATACCTCGAATTCACTTCAAAAGAATGTAAATGCGACACTTCCATGCTAGGAAATAGCGTTTGCAGATATCTCCGCATCGATGCAATATGGTTATAATGCTTCTTAAAACGCGCTATCGCATCTCATTCCTGTGTTACATGATAAGATATAATGTTCAATGCGAATTGTAATGTGTACCTCGCATTCACTTCAAAACAATGTAAGTGCGAATCTTCCTTGCTAGGAAATAGCGTTTGCAGATATTTATGCATCGTAGCAATAGAGTTCTAATGCTACTTAAAACGAGATGTCGCATTTCATTTCTATGTTTCGTGATAAGATACAATATTCATTGCGAAGTGTTATGTATATCTCGTACTCACTTCAAAAGAATGTAAATGCGACACTTCCATGCTAGGAAATAGCGTTTGCAGATGTCTACGTATCGTAAAAATAGAGTTCTAGTGCTTCTTAAATCGCGATATCGCATCTCATTTCTATGTTTCGTGATAAGATATGATATTCATTGCGAAGTGTCATGTCCACCTCGTATTCAATACAAAAGAATGTAAATGTGACACTTCCATGCTAGGAAATAGCGTCCGCAGATGTCTACGCGTCGAGGCAATAGAGCTCTAATGCTACTTAAAACGCGATATCGCATCTCACATCTATGTTTCATTATAAGACAAAATGTTCATTGCGAAGTGTCATGTATGTCTCGTATTCACTTCAATAGAATGTAAATGCGAACCTTTCTTGCTAGGAAATAGCGTTTGCAGATGCCTACGTATCGTAGCAATAGAGTTCTAATGCTTCTCAAAACGCGATATAGCATCTCATTTATATGCTTCATGATAAGATATAATATTCATTGCGAAGTGTAATGTATACCTCGTATTCACTCCAAACGAATGTAAATGCGACTATTCCTTGCTAGGAAATAGCGTTTGCAGATGCCTACGTATCGTAGCAATGGAGTTCTAATGCTACTTAGATCGCGATATCGCATCTCACTTCTATGTTACATGATAAGATATAATATTGATTGCGAAGTGTCATGTATACCTCGTATTCATTTCAAAAGAATGTAAGTGCGGCACTTCCATGCTAGGAAATAGTGTTTGCAGATGTCTCCGCATCGACGCCATAGAGTTCTAATGCTTCTTACAACGCGATATCGCATCTCTCTTCTATGTTTCATGATAAGATATAATATTCATTGCAAAGTGTCATGTATACCTCGTATTCACTCCAAGCGAATGTAAATGCGACACTTCCTAGCTAGGAAATAGCGTAACCAGATGTCTACGTATCGTAGCAATAGAGTTCTAATGCTTCATAAATCGCGATATCGCATCTCACTTATATGTTTCGTGATAAGATATAATATTCATTGCGAAGTGTCGTGTATACCCCGTATTCACTTCAAAAGAATGTAAGTGCGACACTTCCATGCTAGGAAATAGCGTTTGCAGATGTCTCCGCATCGAGGCCATAGAGTTCTAATGCTTCTTAAAACGCGATATCGCATCTCTCCTCTATGTTTCATGACAAGATATAATATTCATTGCGAAGTGTCATGTATACCTCGTATTCACTTCAAAAGAATGTAAATGCGACTATTGCTTGCTAGGAAATAGCATTTGCAGATGTCTACGTATCGTAGCGATAGAGTTCTAATGCTACTTAAATCGCGATATCGCCTCTCATTTCTATGTTTCGTGATAAGATATAATATTCATTGCGAAGTGTCATGTACGCCGCGTGTTCACTTCAAAAGAATGTAAATGCGACTAATGCTTGCTAGGAAATAGCGTTTGAAGATGTCTACGTATCGTAGCAATAGCGTTCTAATGCTGCTTAAATCGCGATATCGCATCTCATATATATGTTTCGTGATAAGATATAATAATCATTGCGAAGTGTCGTGTATACCCCGTATTCATTTCAAAAGAATGTAAGTGCGACACTTCCATGCTAGGAAATAGCGTTTGCAGATGTCTACGTATCGTAGCGATAGAGTTCTAATGCTACTTAAATCGCGATATCGCCTCTCATTTCTATGTTTCTTGCTACGATATAATATTAATTGCGAAGTGTCATGTACACCTCGTACTCACTTCAAAGGAATGTAAATGCGACACTTACATGCTAGGAAATAGCGTCTGCAGATGTCTACGCGTCGATGCAATAGAGTTCTAATGCTTCTTAAAACGCGATATCGCATCTCACTTCTATGTTTCATGATAAGATATAATATTCATTGCAAAGTGTCATGTATACCTCGTATTCGCTTCAAAAGAATGTAAATCCGACTATTCCTTGCTAGGAAATAGCGTTTGCAGATATCTCCGCATTGAGGCAATAGTGTTCTAATGCTTCTTAAAACGCGATATCGCATCTCACTTTTATGTTTCATGATGAGATACAATATTCATTGCGAAGTGTCATGTATACCTCGTATTCACTCCAAACGAATGTAAATGCGACACTTCCTAGCTAGGAAGTAGCGTATTCAGATGTCTACGTATCGTAGCAATAGAGTTCTAATGCTTCATAAATCGCGATTTCGCATCTCATTTCTATGTTTGGTGATAAGATATAATATTCATTGAGAAGTGTCATGTATACCTCGTATTCACGTCAAAAGAATGTAAATGCGACTATTGCTTGCTAGGAAATAGCGTTTGCAGATGTCTACGTATCGTAGCAAAAGCGTTCTAATGCTACTTAAATCGCGATATCACATCTCGTTTATATGTTTCGTGATAAGATATAATATTCATTGCGAAGTGTCATGTATACCTCGTATTCACTTCAAAAGAATGTAAATGCGACTGCTGCTTGCTAGGAAACAGCGTTTGCAGATGTCTACGTATCGTAGCAAAAGCGTTCTAATGCTACTTAAATCGCGATATCACATCTCGTTTATATGTTTCGTGATAAGATATAATATTCATTGCGAAGTGTCATGTATACCTCGTATTCACTTCAAAAGAATGTAAATGCGACTAATGCTTGCTAGGAAATAGCGTTTGCAGATGTCTACGTATCGTAGCAATAGCGTTCTAATGCTACTTAAATCGCGATATCGCATCTCATTTATATGTTTCGTGATAAGATATAATATTCATTGCGAAGTGTCGTGTATACCCCGTATTCACTTCAAAAGAATGTAAGTGCGACACTTCCATGCTAGGAAATAGCGTTTGCAGATGTCTCCGCATCGAGGCCATAGAGTTCTAATGCTTCTTAAAACGCGATATCGCATCTCTCCTCTATGTTTCACGATAAGATATAATATTCATTGCGAAGTGTCATGTATACCTCGTATTCACTTCAAAAGAATGTAAATGCGACTATTGCTTGCTAGGAAATAGCATTTGCAGATGTCTACGTATCGTAGCGATAGAGTTCTAATGCTACTTAAATCGCGATATCGCCTCTCATTTCTATGTTTCGTGATAAGATATAATATTCATTGCGAAGTGTCATGTACACCGCGTGTTCACTTCAAAAGAATGTAAATGCGACTAATGCTTGCTAGGAAATAGCGTTTGAAGATGTCTACGTATCGTAGCAATAGCGTTCTAATGCTGCTTAAATCGCGATATCGCATCTCATATATATGTTTCGTGATAAGATATAATAATCATTGCGAAGTGTCGTGTATACCCCGTATTCACTTCAAAAGAATGTAAGTGCGACACTTCCATGCTAGGAAATAGCGTTTGCAGATGTCTACGTATCGTAGCGATAGAGTTCTAATGCTACTTAAATCGCGATATCGCCTCTCATTTCTATGTTCCTTGCTACGATATAATATTAATTGCGAAGTGTCATGTACACCTCGTACTCACTTCAAAGGAATGTAAATGCGACACTTCCATGCTAGGAAATAGCGTCTGCAGATGTCTACGCGTCGAGGCAATAGAGTTCTAATGCTTCTTAAAACGCGATATCGCATCTCACTTCTATGTTTCATGATAAGATATAATATTCATTGCAAAGTGTCATGTATACCTCGTATTCGCTTCAAAAGAATGTAAATCCGACTATTCCTTGCTAGGAAATAGCGTTTGCAGATATCTCCGCATTGAGGCAATAGTGTTCTAATGCTTCTTAAAACGCGATATCGCATCTCACTTTTATGTTTCATGATGAGATACAATATTCATTGCGAAGTGTCATGTACACCGCGTGTTCACTTCAAAAGAATGTAAATGCGACTAATGCTTGCTAGGAAATAGCGTTTGAAGGTGTCTACGTATCGTAGCAATAGCGTTCTAATGCTGCTTAAATCGCGATATCGCATCTCATATATATGTTTCGTGATAAGATATAATAATCATTGCGAAGTGTCGTGTATACCCCGTATTCACTTCAAAAGAATGTAAGTGCGACACTTCCATGCTAGGAAATAGCGTTTGCAGATGTCTACGTATCGTAGCGATAGAGTTCTAATGCTACTTAAATCGCGATATCGCCTCTCATTTCTATGTTTCTTGCTACGATATAATATTAATTGCGAAGTGTCATGTACACCTCGTACTCACTTCAAAGGAATGTAAATGCGACACTTCCATGCTAGGAAATAGCGTCTGCAGATGTCTACGCGTCGAGGCAATAGAGTTCTAATGCTTCTTAAAACGCGATATCGCATCTCACTTCTATGTTTCATGATAAGATATAATATTCATTGCAAAGTGTCATGTATACCTCGTATTCGCTTCAAAAGAATGTAAATCCGACTATTCCTTGCTAGGAAATAGCGTTTGCAGATATCTCCGCATTGAGGCAATAGTGTTCTAATGCTTCTTAAAACGCGATATCGCATCTCACTTTTAAGTTTCATGATGAGATACAATATTCATTGCGAAGTGTCATGTATACCTCGTATTCACTCCAAACGAATGTAAAAGCGACACTTCCTAGCTAGGAAATAGCGTATTCAGATGTCTACGTATCGTAGCAATAGAGTTCTAATGCTTCATAAATCGCGATTTCGCATCTCATTTCTATGTTTCGTGATAAGATATAATATTCATTGAGAAGTGTCATGTATACCTCGTATTCACGTCAAAAGAATGTAAATGCGACTATTGCTTGCTAGGAAATAGCGTTTGCAGATGTCTACGTATCGTAGCAAAAGCGTTCTAATGCTACTTAAATCGCGATATCACATCTCGTTTATATGTTTCGTGATAAGATATAATATTCATTGCGAAGTGTCATGTATACCTCGTATTCACTTCAAAAGAATGTAAATGCGACTACTGCTTGCTAGGAAATAGCGTTTGCAGAAGTCTACGTATCGTAACAATAGCGTTCTAATCCTACTTAAATCGCGATATCGCATCTCATTTCTATGTTTCGTGATAAGATATAATTTTCATTGCGAGGTGTCATGTACACCTCGTATTCACTTCAAAAGAATGTAAATGCGACTAATGCTTGCTAGGAAATAGTGTTTGCAGATGTCTACGTATCGTAGCAATAGCGTTCTAATGCTACTTAAATCGCGATATCGCATCTCATTTATATGTTTCGTGATAAAATATAATATTCATTGCGAAGTGTCGTGTATACCCCGTATTCACTTCACAAGAATGTAAGTGCGACACTTCCATGCTAGGAAATAGCGTTCGCAGATGTCTCCGCATCGAGGCCATAGAGTTCTAATGCTTCTTAAAACGCGATATCGCATCTCTCTTCTATGTTTCATGATATGATATAATATTCATTGCGAAGTGTCATGTATACCTCCTATACACTTCAAAAGAATGTAAATGCGACTATTGCTTGCTAGGAAATAGCGTTTGCAGAAGTCTACGTATCGTAGCAATAGCGTTCTAATCCTACTTAATTCGCGATATCGCATCTCATTTCTATGTTTCGTGATAAGATATAATATTCATTGCGAAGTGTCATGTACACCTCGTATTCACTTCAAAAGAATGTAAATGCGACGAATGCTTGCTAGGAAATAGCGTTTGCAGATGTCTACGTATCGTAGCAATAGCGTTCTAATGCTACTTAAATCGCGATATCGCATCTCATTTATATGTTTCGTGATAAGATATAATATTCATTGCGAAGTGTCGTGTATACCCCGTATTCACTTCAAAAGAATGTAAGTGCGACACTTCCATGCTAGGAAATAGCGTTTGCAGATGTCTCCGCATCGAGGCCATAGAGTTCTAATGCTTCTTAAAACGCGATATCGCATCTCTCTTCTATGTTTCATGATAAGATATAATATTCATTGCGACGTGTCATGTATACCTCGTATTCACTTCAAAAGAATGTAAATGCGACTATTGCTTGCTAGGAAATAGCATTTGCAGATGTCTACGGATCGTAGCGATAGAGTTCTAATGCTACTTAAATCGCGATATCGCTTCTCATTTCTATGTTTCGTGATAAGATATAATATTCATTGCGAAGTGTCATGTACACCTCGTATTCACTTCAAAAGAATGTAAATGCGACTAATGCTTGCTAGGAAATAGCGTTTGCAGATGTCTACGTATCGTAGCAATAACGTTCTAATGCTACTTAAATCGCGATATCGCATCTCATTTATATGTTTCGTGATAAGATATAATATTCATTGCGAAGTGTCGTGTATACCCCGTATTCACTTCAAAACAATGTAAGTGCGACACTTCCATGCTAGGAAATAGCGTTTGCAGATGTCTCCGCATCGAGGCCATAGAGTTCTAATGCTTCTTAAAACGCGATATCGCATCTCTCCTCTATGTTTCATGATAAGATATAATATTCATTGCGAAGTGTCATGTATACCTCGTATTCACTTCAAAAGAATGTAAATGCGACTATTGCTCGCTAGGAAATAGCATTTGCAGATGTCTACGTATCGTAGCGATAGAGTTCTAATGCTACTTAAATCGCGATATCGCCTCTCATTTCTATGTTTCGTGATAAGATATAATATTCATTGCGAAGTGTCATGTACACCTCGTATTCACTTCAAAGGAATGTAAATGCGACACGTCCATGCTAGGAAATAGCGTTTGCAGAAGTCTACGTATCGTAACAATAGCGTTCTAATGCTTCTTAAGACGAGATATCGCATCTCTCTTCTATGTTTCATGATAAGATACAATATTCATTGCGAAGTGTCATGTATACCTCGTATTCACTCCAAACGAATGTAAATGCGACACTTCCTAGCTAGGAAATAGCGTATTCAGATGTCTACGTATCGTAGCAATAGAGTTCTAATGCTTCATAAATCGCGACTTCGCATCTCATTTCTATGTTTCGTGATAAGATATAATATTCATTGAGAAGTGTCATGTATACCTCGTATTCACTTCAAAAGAATGTAAGTGCGACTATTGCTTGCTAGGAAATAGCAATTGCAGATGTCTACGTATCGTAGCAATAGAGTTCTAATGCTACTTAAATCGCGATATCGCATCTCATTTCTATGTTTCGTGATAAGATATAATATTCATTTCGAAGTATCATGTACACCTCGTATTCACTTCAAAAGAATGTAAATGCGACTAATGCTTGCTAGGAAATAGCGTTTGCAGATGTCTACGTATCGTAGCTATAGCGTTCTAATGCTACTTAAAGCGCGATATCGCATCTCATTTCTATGTTTCGTGACAAGATATAATATACATTGCGAAGTGTCATGTTTTCCTCGTATTCACTTCGAAAGAATGCAAATGCGACACTTCCTTCCTAGGAAATAGCGTTTGCAGATGTCTACGTATCGTAGTAAGGGAGATCTAATGCATTTTAAAACGAGATGTCACATCTCGTTTCTATGTTTCATGATAAGACATAATATCCATTGCGAAGTGTGATGTATACATCGTATTCGCTTCAAAAGAATGTAAATGCGACACTTCCTTGCTGGGAATTAGCGTTTCCAGATGTCTACGTATCGAAACAATAGAGTTCTAATGCTTCTTAAAACGAGATGTCGCATCTCATTTCTCTGTTTCATGATAAGATATAATATTCATTGCGAAGTGTCATATACAGCTCGTATTCACTTCAAAAGAATGTAAATGCGACACTGCCTTGCTAGGAAATAGCGTTTCCAGATGTCTATGCATCGAAACAATATAGTTCTAGTGCTTCTTAAAACGCGATATCGCATCTCTCCTCTATGTTTCATGATAAGATATAATATTCATTGCGAAGTGTCATGTATACCTCGTATTCACTTCAAAAGAATGTAAATGCGACTATTGCTTGCTAGGAAATAGCATTTGCAGATGTCTACGTATCGTAGCGATAGAGTTCTAATGCTACTTAAATCGCGATATCGCCTCTCATTTCTATGTTTCGTGATAAGATATAATATTCATTGCGAACTGTCATGTACACCTCGTATTCACTTCAAAGGAATGTAAATGCGACACGTCCATGCTAGGAAATAGCGTTTGCAGAAGTCTACGTATCGTAACAATAGCGTTCTAATGCTTCTTAAGACGAGATATCGCATCTCTCTTCTATGTTTCATGATAAGATACAATATTCATTGCGAAGTGTCATGTATACCTCGTATTCACTCCAAACGAATGTAAATGCGACACTTCCTAGCTAGGAAATAGCGTATTCAGATGTCTACGTATCGTAGCAATAGAGTTCTAATGCTTCATAAATCGCGATTTCGCATCTCATTTCTATGTTTCGTGATAAGATATAATATTCATTGAGAAGTGTCATGTATACCTCGTATTCACGTCAAAAGAATGTAAATGCGACTATTGCTTGCTAGGAAATAGCGTTTGCAGATGTCTACGTATCGTAGCAAAAGCGTTCTAATGCTACTTAAATCGCGATATCACATCTCGTTTATATGTTTCGTGATAAGATATAATATTCATTGCGAAGTGTCATGTGTACCTCGTATTCACTTCAAAAGAATGTAAATGCGACTACTGCTTGCTAGGAAATAGCGTTTGCAGAAGTCTACGTATCGTAGCAATAGCGTTCTAATCCTACTTAAATCGCGATATCGCATCTCATTTCTATGTTTCGTGATAAGATATAATATTCATTGCGAGGCGTCATGTACACCTCGTATTCACTTCAAAAGAATGTAAATGCGACTAATGCTTGCTAGGAAATAGCGTTTGCAGATGTCTACGTATCGTAGCAATAGCGTTCTAATGCTACTTAAATCGCGATATCGCATCTCATTTATATGTTTCGTGATAAAATATAATATTCATTGCGAAGTGTTGTGTATACCCCGCATTCACTTCACAAGAATGTAAGTGCGACACTTCCATGCTAGGAAGTAGCGTTCGCAGATGTCTCCGCATCGAGGACATAGAGTTCTAATGCTTCTTAAAACGCGATATCGCATCTCTCTTCTATGTTTCATGATATGATATAATATTCATTGCGAAGTGTCATGTATACCTCCTATACACTTCAAAAGAATGTAAATGCGACTATTGCTTGCTAGGAAATAGCGTTTGCAGAAGTCTACGTATCGTAGCAATAGCGTTCTAATCCTACTTAAATCGCGATATCGCATCTCATTTCTATGTTTCGTGATAAGATATAATATTCATTGCGAAGTGTCATGTACACCTCGTATTCACTTCAAAAGAATGTAAATGCGACGAATGCTTGCTAGGAAATAGCGTTTGCAGATGTCTACGTATCGTAGCAATAGCGTTCTAATGCTACTTAAATCGCGATATCGCATCCCATTTATATGTTTCGTGATAAGATATAATATTCATTGCGAAGTGTCGTGTATACCCCGTATTCACTTCAAAAGAATGTAAGTGCGACACTTCCATGCTAGGAAATAGCATTTGCAGATGTCTCCGCATCGAGGCCATAGAGTTCTAATGCTTCTTAAAACGCGATATCGCATCTCTCTTCTATGTTTCATGATAAGATATAATATTCATTGCGAAGTGTCATGTATACCTCGTATTCACTTCAAAAGAATGTAAATGCGACTATTGCTTGCTAGGAAATAGCATTTGCAGATGTCTACGGATCGTAGCGATAGAGTTCTAATGCTACTTAAACCGCGATATCGCCTCTCATTTCTATGTTTCGTGATAAGATATAATATTCATTGCGAAGTGTCATGTACACCTCGTATTCACTTCAAAAGAATGTAAATGCGACTAATGCTTGCTAGGAAATAGCGTTTGCAGATGTCTACGTATCGTAGCAATAACGTTCTAATGCTACTTAAATCGCGATATCGCATCTCATTTATATGTTTCGTGATAAGATATAATATTCATTGCGAAGTGTCGTGTATACCCCGTATTCACTTCAAAAGAATGTAAGTGCGACACTTCCATGCTAGGAAATAGCGTTTGCAGATGTCTCCGCATCGAGGCCATAGAGTTCTAATGCTTCTTAAAACGCGATATCGCATCTCTCCTCTATGTTTCATGATAAGATATAATATTCATTGCGAAGTGTCATGTATACCTCGTATTCACTTCAAAAGAATGTAAATGCTACTATTGCTTGCTAGGAAATAGCATTTGCAGATGTCTACGTATCGTAGCGATAGAGTTCTAATGCTACTTAAATCGCGATATCGCCTCTCATTTCTATGTTTCGTGATAAGATATAATATTCATTGCGAAGTGTCATGTACACCTCGTATTCACTTCAAAGGAATGTAAATGCGACACGTCCATGCTAGGAAATAGCGTTTGCAGAAGTCTACGTATCGTAACAATAGCGTTCTAATGCTTCTTAAGACGCGATATCGCATCTCTCTTCTATGTTTCATGATAAGATATAATATTCATTGCGAAGTGTCATGTATACCTCGTATTCACTTCAAAAGAATGTAAGTGCGACTATTGCTTGCTAGGAAATAGCGTTTGCAGATGTCTACGTATCGTAGCAATAGAGTTCTAATGCTACTTAAATCGCGATATCGCATCTCATTTCTAAGTTTCGTGATAAGATATAATATTCATTTCGAAGTATCATGTACACCTCGTATTCACTTCAAAAGAATGTAAATGCGACTAATGCTTGCTAGGAAATAGCGTTTGCAGATGTCTACGTATCGTAGCTATAGCGTTCTAATGCTACTTAAAACGCGATATCGCATCTCATTTCTATGTTTCGTGATAAGATATAATATTCATTGCGAAGTGTCGTGTATACCCCGTATTCACTTCAAAAGAATGTAAGTGCGACACTTCCATGCTAGGAAATAGCGTTTGCAGATGTCTCCGCATCGAGGCCATAGAGTTCTAATGCTTCTTAAAACGCGATATCGCATCTCTCCTCTATGTTTCATGATAAGATATAATATTCATTGCGAAGTGTCATGTATACCTCGTATTCACTTCAAAAGAATGTAAATGCTACTATTGCTTGCTAGGAAATAGCATTTGCAGATGTCTACGTATCGTAGCGATAGAGTTCTAATGCTACTTAAATCGCGATATCGCCTCTCATTTCTATGTTTCGTGATAAGATATAATATTCATTGCGAAGTGTCATGTACACCTCGTATTCACTTCAAAGGAATGTAAATGCGACACGTCCATGCTAGGAAATAGCGTTTGCAGAAGTCTACGTATCGTAACAATAGCGTTCTAATGCTTCTTAAGACGCGATATCGCATCTCTCTTCTATGTTTCATGATAAGATATAATATTCATTGCGAAGTGTCATGTATACCTCGTATTCACTTCAAAAGAATGTAAGTGCGACTATTGCTTGCTAGGAAATAGCGTTTGCAGATGTCTACGTATCGTAGCAATAGAGTTCTAATGCTACTTAAATCGCGATATCGCATCTCATTTCTATGTTTCGTGATAAGATATAATATTCATTTCGAAGTATCATGTACACCTCGTATTCACTTCAAAAGAATGTAAATGCGACTAATGCTTGCTAGGAAATAGCGTTTGCAGATGTCTACGTATCGTAGCTATAGCGTTCTAATGCTACTTAAAGCGCGATATCGCATCTCATTTCTATGTTTCGTGACAAGATATAATATACATTGCGAAGTGTCATGTTTTCCTCGTATTCACTTCGAAAGAATGCAAATGCGACACTTCCTTCCTAGGAAATAGCGTTTGCAGATGTCTACGTATCGTAGTAAGGGAGATCTAATGCATTTTAAAACGAGATGTCGCATCTCTCTTCTATGTTTCATGATAAGATATAATATTCATTGCGAAGTGTCATGTATACCTCGTATTCACTTCAAAAGAATGTAAGTGCGACTATTGCTTGCTAGGAAATAGCGTTTGCAGATGTCTACGTATCGTAGCAATAGAGTTCTAATGCTACTTAAATCGCGATATCGCATCTCATTTCTATGTTTCGTGATAAGATATAATATTCATTTCGAAGTATCATGTACACCTCGTATTCACTTCAAAAGAATGAAAATGCGACTAATGCTTGCTAGGAAATAGCGTTTGCAGATGTCTACGTATCGTAGCTATAGCGTTCTAATGCTACTTAAAGCGCGATATCGCATCTCATTTCTATGTTTCGTGACAAGATATAATATACATTGCGAAGTGTCATGTTTTCCTCGTATTCACTTCGAAAGAATGCAAATGCGACACTTCCTTCCTAGGAAATAGCGTTTGCAGATGTCTACGTATCGTAGTAAGGGAGATCTAATGCATTTTAAAACGAGATGTCGCATCTCGTTTCTATGTTTCATGATAAGACATAATATCCATTGCGAAATGTGATGTATACCTCGTATTCGCTTCAAAAGAATGTAAATGCGACACTTCCTTGCTGGGAATTAGCGTTTCCAGATGTCTACGTATCGAAACAATAGAGTTCTAATGCTTCTTAAAACGAGATGTCGCATCTCATTTCTCTGTTTCATGATAAGATATAATATTCATTGCGAAGTGTCATATACAGCTCGTATTCACTTCAAAAGAATGTAAATGCGACACTGCCTTGCTAGGAAATAGCGTTTCCAGATGTCTATGCATCGAAACAATAGAGTTCTAGTGCTTCTTAAAACGCGATATTGCATCTCACTCCTATGTTTCATGATAAGGTATAATATTCATTGCGAAGTGTCACGTTTTCCTCGTATTCACTTCAAAAGAATTTAAATGCGACACTTCCTTCCTAGGAAATAGCGTTTGCAGATGTCTACGTATCGTAGCTATAGGGTTCTAGTGCTTCTAAAACGCGATATCGCATCACACTCCTATGTTTCATGATAGGGTATAATATCCAATGGGTATAATATCTCATGATAAGGTATAATATTCATTGCGAAGTGTCATGTACACCTCGTATTCACTTCAAAGGAATGTAAATGCGACACGTCCATGCTAGGAAATAGCGTTTGCAGAAGTCTACGTATCGTAACAATAGCGTTCTAATGCTTCTTAAGACGAGATATCGCATCTCTCTTCTATGTTTCATGATAAGATACAATATTCATTGCGAAGTGTCATGTATACCTCGTATTCACTCCAAACGAATGTAAATGCGACACTTCCTAGCTAGGAAATAGCGTATTCAGATGTCTACGTATCGTAGCAATAGAGTTCTAATGCTTCATAAATCGCGATTTCGCATCTCATTTCTATGTTTCGTGATAAGATATAATATTCATTGAGAAGTGTCATGTATACCTCGTATTCACGTCAAAAGAATGTAAATGCGACTATTGCTTGCTAGGAAATAGCGTTTGCAGATGTCTACGTATCGTAGCAAAAGCGTTCTAATGCTACTTAAATCGCGATATCACATCTCGTTTATATGTTTCGTGATAAGATATAATATTCATTGCGAAGTGTCATGTGTACCTCGTATTCACTTCAAAAGAATGTAAATGCGACTACTGCTTGCTAGGAAATAGCGTTTGCAGAAGTCTACGTATCGTAGCAATAGCGTTCTAATCCTACTTAAATCGCGATATCGCATCTCATTTCTATGTTTCGTGATAAGATATAATATTCATTGCGAGGCGTCATGTACACCTCGTATTCACTTCAAAAGAATGTAAATGCGACTAATGCTTGCTAGGAAATAGCGTTTGCAGATGTCTACGTATCGTAGCAATAGCGTTCTAATGCTACTTAAATCGCGATATCGCATCTCATTTATATGTTTCGTGATAAAATATAATATTCATTGCGAAGTGTCGTGTATACCCCGCATTCACTTCACAAGAATGTAAGTGCGACACTTCCATGCTAGGAAGTAGCGTTCGCAGATGTCTCCGCATCGAGGCCATAGAGTTCTAATGCTTCTTAAAACGCGATATCGCATCTCTCTTCTATGTTTCATGATATGATATAATATTCATTGCGAAGTGTCATGTATACCTCCTATACACTTCAAAAGAATGTAAATGCGACTATTGCTTGCTAGGAAATAGCGTTTGCAGAAGTCTACGTATCGTAGCAATAGCGTTCTAATCCTACTTAAATCGCGATATCGCATCTCATTTCTATGTTTCGTGATAAGATATAATATTCATTGCGAAGTGTCATGTACACCTCGTATTCACTTCAAAAGAATGTAAATGCGACGAATGCTTGCTAGGAAATAGCGTTTGCAGATGTCTACGTATCGTAGCAATAGCGTTCTAATGCTACTTAAATCGCGATATCGCATCCCATTTATATGTTTCGTGATAAGATATAATATTCATTGCGAAGTGTCGTGTATACCCCGTATTCACTTCAAAAGAATGTAAGTGCGACACTTCCATGCTAGGAAATAGCGTTTGCAGATGTCTCCGCATCGAGGCCATAGAGTTCTAATGCTTCTTAAAACGCGATATCGCATCTCTCTTCTATGTTTCATGATAAGATATAATATTCATTGCGAAGTGTCATGTATACCTCGTATTCACTTCAAAAGAATGTAAATGCGACTATTGCTTGCTAGGAAATAGCATTTGCAGATGTCTACGGATCGTAGCGATAGAGTTCTAATGCTACTTAAACCGCGATATCGCCTCTCATTTCTATGTTTCGTGATAAGATATAATATTCATTGCGAAGTGTCATGTACACCTCGTATTCACTTCAAAAGAATGTAAATGCGACTAATGCTTGCTAGGAAATAGCGTTTGCAGATGTCTACGTATCGTAGCAATATCGTTCTAATGCTACTTAAATCGCGATATCGCATCTCATTTATATGTTTCGTGATAAGATATAATATTCATTGCGAAGTGTCGTGTATACCCCGTATTCACTTCAAAAGAATGTAAGTGCGACACTTCCATGCTAGGAAATAGCGTTTGCAGATGTCTCCGCATCGAGGCCATAGAGTTCTAATGCTTCTTAAAACGCGATATCGCATCTCTCCTCTATGTTTCATGATAAGATATAATATTCATTGCGAAGTGTCATGTATACCTCGTATTCACTTCAAAAGAATGTAAATGCGACACTGCCTTGCTAGGAAATAGCGTTTCCAGATGTCTACGTATCGTAGCGATAGAGTTCTAATGCTACTTAAATCGCGATATCGCCTCTCATTTCTATGTTTCGTGATAAGATATAATATTCATTGCGAAGTGTCATGTACACCTCGTATTCACTTCAAAGGAATGTAAATGCGACACGTCCATGCTAGGAAATAGCGTTTGCAGAAGTCTACGTATCGTAACAATAGCGTTCTAATGCTTCTTAAGACGCGATATCGCATCTCTCTTCTATGTTTCATGATAAGATATAATATTCATTGCGAAGTGTCATGTATACCTCGTATTCACTTCAAAAGAATGTAAGTGCGACTATTGCTTGCTAGGAAATAGCGTTTGCAGATGTCTACGTATCGTAGCAATAGAGTTCTAATGCTACTTAAATCGCGATATCGCATCTCATTTCTATGTTTCGTGATAAGATATAATATTCATTTCGAAGTATCATGTACACCTCGTATTCACTTCAAAAGAATGTAAATACGACTAATGCTTGCTAGGAAATAGCGTTTGCAGATGTCTACGTATCGTAGCTATAGCGTTCTAATGCTACTTAAAACGCGATATCGCATCTCATTTCTATGTTTCGTGATAAGATATAATATTCATTGCGAAGTGTCGTGTATACCCCGTATTCACTTCAAAAGAATGTAAGTGCGACACTTCCATGCTAGGAAATAGCGTTTGCAGATGTCTGCGCATCGAGGCCATAGAGTTCTAATGCTTCTTAAAACGCGATATCGCATCTCTCCTCTATGTTTCATGATAAGATATAATATTCATTGCGAAGTGTCATGTATACCTCGTATTCACTTCAAAAGAATGTAAATGCTACTATTGCTTGCTAGGAAATAGCATTTGCAGATGTCTACGTATCGTAGCGATAGAGTTCTAATGCTACTTAATTCGCGATATCGCCTCTCATTTCTATGTTTCGTGATAAGATATAATATTCATTGCGAAGTGTCATGTACACCTCGTATTCACTTCAAAGGAATGTAAATGCGACACGTCCATGCTAGGAAATAGCGTTTGCAGAAGTCTACGTATCGTAACAATAGCGTTCTAATGCTTCTTAAGACGCGATATCGCATCTCTCTTCTATGTTTCATGATAAGATATAATATTCATTGCGAAGTGTCATGTATACCTCGTATTCACTTCAAAAGAATGTAAGTGCGACTATTGCTTGCTAGGAAATAGCGTTTGCAGATGTCTACGTATCGTAGCAATAGAGTTCTAATGCTACTTAAATCGCGATATCGCATCTCATTTCTATGTTTCGTGATAAGATATAATATTCATTTCGAAGTATCATGTACACCTCGTATTCACTTCAAAAGAATGTAAATGCGACTAATGCTTGCTAGGAAATAGCGTTTGCAGATGTCTACGTATCGTAGCTATAGCGTTCTAATGCTACTTAAAACGCGATATCGCATCTCATTTCTATGTTTCGTGACAAGATATAATATACATTGCGAAGTGTCATGTTTTCCTCGTATTCACTTCGAAAGAATGCAAATGCGACACTTCCTTCCTAGGAAATAGCGTTTGCAGATGTCTACGTATCGTAGTAAGGGAGATCTAATGCATTTTAAAACGAGATGTCGCATCTCTCTTCTATGTTTCATGATAAGATATAATATTCATTGCGAAGTGTCATGTATACCTCGTATTCACTTCAAAAGAATGTAAGTGCGACTATTGCTTGCTAGGAAATAGCGTTTGCAGATGTCTACGTATCGTAGCAATAGAGTTCTAATGCTACTTAAATCGCGATATCGCATCTCATTTCTATGTTTCGTGATAAGATATAATATTCATTTCGAAGTATCATGTACACCTCGTATTCACTTCAAAAGAATGAAAATGCGACTAATGCTTGCTAGGAAATAGCGTTTGCAGATGTCTACGTATCGTAGCTATAGCGTTCTAATGCTACTTAAAGCGCGATATCGCATCTCATTTCTATGTTTCGTGACAAGATATAATATACATTGCGAAGTGTCATGTTTTCCTCGTATTCACTTCGAAAGAATGCAAATGCGACACTTCCTTCCTAGGAAATAGCGTTTGCAGATGTCTACGTATCGTAGTAAGGGAGATCTAATGCATTTTAAAACGAGATGTCGCATCTCGTTTCTATGTTTCATGATAAGACATAATATCCATTGCGAAATGTGATGTATACCTCGTATTCGCTTCAAAGGAATGTAAATGCGACACTTCCTTGCTGGGAATTTGCGTTTCCAGATGTCTACGTATCGAAACAATAGAGTTCTAATGCTTCTTAAAACGAGATGTCGCATCTCATTTCTCTGTTTCATGATAAGATATAATATTCATTGCGAAGTGTCATATACAGCTCGTATTCACTTCAAAAGAATGTAAATGCGACACTGCCTTGCTAGGAAATAGCGTTTCCAGATGTCTATGCATCGAAACAATAGAGTTCTAGTGCTTCTTAAAACGCGATATTGCATCTCACTCCTATGTTTCATGATAAGGTATAATATTCATTGCGAAGTGTCACGTTTTCCTCGTATTCACTTCAAAAGAATTTAAATGCGACACTTCCTTCCTAGGAAATAGCGTTTGCAGATGTCTACGTATCGTAGCTATAGGGTTCTAGTGCTTCTAAAACGCGATATCGCATCACACTCCTATGTTTCATGATAGGGTATAATATCCAATGGGTATAATATCTCATGATAAGGTATAATATTCATTGCGAAGTGTCACGTACACCTCCTATTCACTTCAAAAGAATGTAAATGCGACACTTCCTTGCTAGGAAATAGCGTTTGCAGATGTCTACGTATCGTAGCAATAGAGATCTGATGCATCTTAAAACGAGATGTCGCGTCTAGTTTCTATGTTTCATGATAAGATACAATATTCATTGCGAAGTGTCATGTTTTCCTCGTATTCACTTCAAAAGAATGTAAATGCGACACTTCCTTCCTAGGAAATAGCGTTTGCAGATATCTACGTACCGTAGCAATGGATATCTGGTGCTTCTTAAAACGTGATATCGCATCACATTTCTATGTTTCATGACAAGAAATAATATTCATTGCGAAGTGTCATGTATGCCTCTTATTCACTTCATAAGAATGTAAATGCGACACTGCCTTGCTAGGAAATAGCGTTTCCAGATATCTACGTACAGTAGCAATAGATTTCTTATGCTTCTTAAAACGGGATATCGCACCTCATTTCATTGTTTCATGTCAAGATATAACATTCATTGCGAAGTGTCATGTTTTCCTCGTATTCACTTCAAAAGAATGTAAATGCGACACTTCCTTCCTAGGAAATAGCGTTTCCAGATATCTACGTACCGTAGCAATGGTTTTCTGATGCTTCTTAAAACGTGATATCGCATCACATTTCTATGTTTCATGACAAGAAATAATATTCAATGCGAAGTGTCGTGTATATCTCGTATTCACTTCACAAGAATGTAAATGCGACACTTCCTTGCTAGGAAATAGCGTTTGCAGATGTCTACGTATCGTAGCAATACAGATCTAATGCATCTTATGACGAGATGTCGCATCTCGTTTCTATGTTTCATGATAAGATATAATATTCATTTCGAAGTGTCATGTATAGCTCGTATGCACTTCAAAGGAATGTAAATGCGACACTTCCTTGCTAAGAAGTAGCGTTTCCAGATGTCTATGCATTGAAACAATAGATTTCTTATGCTTCTTAAAACGGGATATCGCATCTCATTTCTATGTTTCATGACAAGATATAATATTCATTGCGAAGTGTCATGTTTTCCTCGTATTCACTTCAAAAGAATGTAAATGCGACACTTCCTTGCTAGGAAATAGCGTTTGCAGATGTCTACGTATCGTTGCAATAGAGTTCTAATGCTTCATAAAACGCGATATCGCATCTCAATTCTATGTTTCATGATAAGACATAATATCCATTGCGAAATGTGATGTTTACCTCGTATTCGCTTCAAAAGAATGTAAATGCCACACTTCCTTGCATAGAAATAGCGTTTGCAGATGTCTACGTAACGTAGCAATCGTGTTCTAATGCTTCATAAACCGCGATATCGCATCTCATTTCTATGTTTCATGATAAGACATAATATCCATTGCGAAATGTGATGTTTACGTCGTATTCGCATCAAAAGATTGTAAAGGCGACACTTCCTTGCTGGGAATTACCGTTTCCAGATGTCTACGTATCGAAACAATAGAGTTCTAATGCTTCTTAAAACGAGATGTCGCATCTCATTTTTCTGTTTCATGACAAGATATAATATTCATTGCGAAGTGTCATGTTTTCCTTGTATTCACTTCGAAAGAATGTAAATGCGACACTTCCTTCCTAGGAAATAGCGTTTGCAGATGTCTACGTATCGTAGCAAAAGCGTTCTAATGCTACTTAAATCGCGATATCACATCTCGTTTATATGTTTCGTGATAAGATATAATATTCATTGCGAAGTGTCATGTATACCTCGTATTCACTTCAAAAGAATGTAAATGCAAATATTCCTTGCTAGGAAATAGCGTCTGCAGATGTCTACGCATCGAGGCAATAGGAATCTAATGCTTCTTAAAACGCTATATCGCATCTCACTTCTATGTTACATGATAAGATATAATGTTCATTGCGAAGTGTCATGCATACCTCGTATTCACTTCAAAAGAATGTAAATGCGAATCTTCCTTGCTCGGAAATAGCGTTTGCAGGTGTCTACGTATCGTAGCAATAGAGTTCTAATGCTTCTCAAAACGCGATATAGCATCTCATTTATATGCTTCATGATAAGATATAATATTCATTGCGAAGTGTAATGTATACCTCGTATTCACTCCAAACGAATGTAAATGCGACTATTCCTTGCTAGGAAATAGCGTTTGCAGATGCCTACGTATCGTAGCAATGGAGTTCTAATGCTACTTAGATCGCGATATCGCATCTCACTTCTATGTTACATGGTAAGATATAATATTGATTGCGAAGTGTCATGTATACCTCGTATTCATTTCAAAAGAATGTAAGTGCGGCACTTCCATGCTAGGAAATAGTGTTTGCAAATGTCTCCGCATCGACGCCATAGAGTTCTAATGCTTCTTACAACGCGATATCGCATCTCTCTTCTATGTTTCATGATAAGATATAATATTCATTGCAAAGTGTCATGTATACCTCGTATTCACTCCAAGCGAATGTAAATGCGACACTTCCTAGCTAGGAAATAGCGTAACCAGATGTCTACGTATCGTAGCAATAGAGTTCTAATGCTTCATAAATCGCGATCTCGCATCTCATTTCTATGTTTCGTGATAAGATATAATATTCATTGAGAAGTGTCATGTATACCTCGTATTCACGTCAAAAGAATGTAAATGCGACTATTGCTTGCTAGGAAACAGCGTTTGCAGATGTCTACGTATCGTGGCAAAAGCGTTCTAATGCTACTTAAATCGCGATATCACATCTCGTTTATATGTTTCGTGATAAGATATAATATTCATTGCGAAGTGTCATGTATACCTCGTATTCACTTCAAAAGTATGTAAATGCGACTACTGCTTGCTAGGAAATAGCGTTTGCAGAAGTCTACGTATCGTAGCAATAGCGTTCTAATCCTACTTAAATCGCGATATCGCATCTCATTTCTATGTTTCGTGATAAGATATAATATTCATTGCGAAGTGTCATGTATACCTCGTATTCACTTCAAAAGAATGTAAATGCGACACTTCCTTGTTAGGAAATAGCGTTTGCAGATGTCTACGGATCGTAGCGATAGAGTACTAATGCTACTTAAATCGCGATATCGCCTCTCATTTCTATGTTTCGTGATAAGATATAATATTCATTGCGAAGTGTCATGTACACCTCGTATTCATTTCAAAAGAATGTAAATGCGACTAATGCTTGCTAGGAAATAGCGTTTGCAGATGTCTACGTATCGTAGCAATAGCGTTCTAATGCTACTTAAATCGCGATATCGCATCTCATTTATATGTTTCGTGATAAGATATAATATTCATTGCGAAGTGTCGTGTATACCCCGTATTCACTTCAAAAGAATGTAAGTGCGACACTTCCATGCTAGGAAATAGCGTTTGCAGATGTCTCCGCATCGAGGCCATAGAGTTCTAATGCTTCTTAAAACGCGATATCGCATCTCTCCTCTATGTTTCATGATAAGATATAATATTCCTTAAGAAGTGTCATGTATACCACGTATTCTCTCCAAACGAATGTAAATGCGACACTTCCTTGCTAGGAAATGGCGTATTCAGATGTCTACGTATTGTAGCAATAGAGTTCTAATGCTACTTAAATCGCGATATCGCATCCCATTTCTATGTTTCGTGATAAGATATAATATTCATTGCGAAGTGTCATGTACACCGCGTGTTCACTTCAAAAGAATGTAAATGCGACTAATGCTTGCTAGGAAATAGCGTTTGAAGATGTCTACGTATCGTAGCAATAGCGTTCTAATGCTGCTTAAATCGCGATATCGAATCTCATATATATGTTTCGTGATAAGATATAATAATCATTGCGAAGTGTCGTGTATACCCCGTAATCACTTCAAAAGAATGTAAGTGCGACACTTCCATGCTAGGAAATAGCGTTTGCAGATGTCTACGTATCGTAGCGATAGAGTTCTAATGCTACTTAAATCGCGATATCGCCTCTCATTTCTATGTTTCTTGCTACGATATAATATTAATTGCGAAGTGTCATGTACACCTCGTACTCACTTCAAAGGAATGTAAATGCGACACTTCCATGCTAGGAAATAGCGTCTGCAGATGTCTACGCGTCGAGGCAATAGAGTTCTAATGCTTCTTAAAACGCGATATCGCATCTCACTTCTATGTTTCATGATAAGATATAATATTCATTGCAAAGTGTCATGTATACCTCGTATTCGCTTCAAAAGAATGTAAATCCGACTATTCCTTGCTAGGAAATAGCGTTTGCAGATATCTCCGCATTGAGGCAATAGTGTTCTAATGCTTCTTAAAACGCGATATCGCATCTCACTTTTATGTTTCATGATGAGATACAATATTCATTGCGAAGTGTCATGTATACCTCGTATTCACTCCAAACGAATGTAAATGCGACACTTCCTAGCTAGGAAATAGCGTATTCAGATGTCTACGTATCGTAGCAATAGAGTTCTAATGCTTCATAAATCGCGATTTCGCATCTCATTTCTATGTTTCGTGATAAGATATAATATTCATTGAGAAGTGTCATGTATACCTCGTATTCACGTCAAAAGAATGTAAATGCGACTATTGCTTGCTAGGAAATAGCGTTTGCAGATGTCTACGTATCGTAGCAAAAGCGTTCTAATGCTACTTAAATCGCGATATCACATCTCGTTTATATGTTTCGTGATAAGATATAATATTCATTGCGAAGTGTCATGTATACCTCGTATTCACTTCAAAAGAATGTAAATGCGACTACTGCTTGCTAGGAAATAGCGTTTGCAGAAGTCTACGTATCGTAGCAATAGCGTTCTAATCCTACTTAAATCGCGATATCGTATCTCATTTCTATGTTTCGTGATAAGATATAATATTCATTGCGAGGTGTCATGTACACCTCGTATTCACTTCAAAAGAATGTAAATGCGACTAATGCTTGCTAGGAAATAGCGTTTGCAGATGTCTACGTATCGTAGCAATAGCGTTCTAATGCTACTTAAATCGCGATATCGCATCTCATTTATATGTTTCGTGATAAAATATAATATTCATTGCGAAGTGTCGTGTATACCCCGTATTCACTTCACAAGAATGTAAGTGCGACACTTCCATGCTAGGAAATAGCGTTCGCAGATGTCTCCGCATCGAGGCCATAGAGTTCTAATGCTTCTTAAAACGCGATATCGCATCTCTCTTCTATGTTTCATGATATGATATAATATTCATTGCGAAGTGTCATGTATACCTCCTATACACTTCAAAAGAATGTAAATGCGACTATTGCTTGCTAGGAAATAGCGTTTGCAGAAGTCTACGTATCGTAGCAATAGCGTTCTAATCCTACTTAAATCGCGATATCGCATCTCATTTCTATGTTTCGTGATAAGATATAATATTCATTGCGAAGTGTCATGTATACACGGTATTCACTTCAAAAGAATGTAGATGCGACACTTCCTTGCTAGGAAATAGCGTTTGCACATGTCTACGTATCCAAGCAATAGAGTTCTAATGCTTCTTAAGACGTGATGTCGCATCTCACTCCTATGTTTCATGACAAGATATAATATCCATTGCGAAGTGTCATGTATACTTCGTATTCACTTCAAAAGAATGTAAATGCGACACTTCCTTGCTAGGAAATAGCGCCTCCAGATATCTACGTATCGTAGCAATAAACTTCTAATGCATCTTAAAACGCGATAACGTATCTCAGTTCTATGTTTTATGATGAGATATAATATCCATTGCGAAGTGTCATGTATACCCCGCATTCACTTCAAATGAATGTAAATGCGACACTTCCTTGCTAGGAAATAGCGTTTTCAGATATCTACGTATCGAAGCAATAGAGTTCTAGTGCTTCTTAAATCGAGATATCGCATCTCATTTCTATGTTTCATGATAAGATATAATATTCATTTTGGAGTGTGAAGTATACCTCGTATTCACTTCAAAACATTGTAAAAGCGACACTTCCATGCTAGGAAATAGCGCTTGCAGATGCCAACGTATCGTAGCAATAGAGTTCTAATGCTTCTTATAACGAGATATAGCATCTCATTTCTACGTTTCATGATAAGATATAATATACATTACAATGTGTCATGTATACCTCGTATTCAATTCAGAAGAATGTAAATGCGACACTTCCATACTAGGGAGTAGCTTTTCAAATGTCTACGTATCGTAGCAATAGAGTTCTATTGCTTGTTAAAACGCGATATCGCAACTCACTTCTATGTTTCATGGTAAGATATAATATTCATTGCGAAGTGTCATGTATACCTCGCATACACTTCAAATGAAAGTAAATGCGACACCTCCTCTCTAGGAAATAGCGTTCTCAGATGTCTAGGTATCGAAGCAATAGAGTTCAAGTGCTTCTCAAAACGCGATATCGCATCCCATTTCGATGTTTTATGATAAGATATAATATTCATTGCGAAGTGTCACTTATACCTCGCATATACTTCAAATGAATGTAAATTCGACACCTCCTCTCTAGGAAATAGCGTTTGCAGATGTCTACGTATCGAGGCAATAGTGTTCTAATGCTCCTTCAAACGGGATATCGCATCTCATTTCTATGTTTCGTGATAAGATATAATATTCATCGCGAAGTGTCAGGTATACCTCGTATTCACTTCAAAAGAATGTAAATGCGACACTTCCATGCTAGGAAATAGCGTTTGCAGATGTCTCCGCATCGAGGCCATAGCGATCTAATGCTTCTTAAAACGCGAAATCGCATCTCATTTATATGTTTCGTGATAAGATATAATATTCATCGCGAAGTGTCATATATACCTCGTATTCACTTCAAAAGAATGTAAATGCGAATCTTCCTTGCTAGGAAATAGCGTTTGCAGATGACTACGTATCGGAGCAATGGAGTTCTAATGCTTCTCAAAACGAGATATCGCATCTCATTTCTATGCTTCACGATAAGATATAATATTCATGGCGAAGTGTTATGTATACCTCGTATTCCCTTCAAACGAATGTAAATGCGACACTTCCAGGCTAGGAAATAGCGTTTGCAGATATCTCCGCATCGAGGAAATAGGGTTCTAATTCTTCTTAAGACGCGATATCGCATCTCACTTTTATGTTACATGATAAGATATAATGTTCATTGCGAAGTGTCATATATACCTCGTATTCACTTCAAAAGAATGTAAATGCTAATCTTCCTTGCTAGGAAATAGCGTTTGCAGATGACTACGTATCGTAGCAATGGAGTTCTAATACTTCTCAAAACGAGATATCGCATCTCATTTCTATGCTTCATGATAAGATATAATATTCATTGCGAAGTGTCATGTATACCTGGTATTCACTCCAAACGAATGTAAATGCGACACTTCCCTGCTAGGAAATAGCGTATTCAGATGTCTACGTATGGTAGCAATAGAGTTCTAATGCTACCTAAATCTCGATATCGCATCTCATTTCTATGTTTCGTGATAAGATATAATATTCATTGCGATGTGTCATGTACATCTCGTATTCACTTCAAAAGAATGTAAATGTGACATTTCCATGCTAGGAAATAGCCTTTGCAGATATCTCCGCATCGAGGCAATAGGGTTCTAATGCTTCTTAAAACGCGATATCGCATCTCATTTCCATGTTCCGTGATAAGATATAATATTCATTGCGAAGTGTCATGTATACCTCGTATTCACTTCAAAAGAATGTAAATGCGATTATTGCTTGCTAGGAAATAGCGTTTGCAGATGTCTACATATCGCAGCAATAGCGTTCTAATGCTACTTATATCGCGATATGACACCTCATTTATATGTTTCGTGATAAGAAATAATGTTCATTGCGAAGTGTCATGTATACGTCGCATTCACTTCAAAAGAACGTAAGTGCGACACTTCCATGCTAGGAAATAGCGTTTGCAGATGTCTCTGCATTGAGGCCATAGAGTTCTAATGCTTCTTAAAACGCGAAATCGCATCTCTCTACTATGTTACATGATAAGATATAATATTCATTGCGAAGTGTCATGTATACCTCGTATTCACATCAGAAGAATGTAAATGCGACTATTCCTTGCTAGAGCATAGCGTTTGCAGATGCCTACGTATCGTAGCAATAGAGTTCTAATGCTTCTTAGATCGCGATATCGCATCTCATTTCTATGTTTTGTAATAAGTTATAATATTCATTCCGAAGTGTCATGTAAACCTCGAATTCACTTCAAAAGAATGTAAATGCGACTATTGGTTGCTAGGAAATAGCGATTGCAGATGTCTACATATCGTAGCAATAGAGTTCTAATGCTTCTCAAAACGCGTTATAGCATCTCATTTCTATGGTTTCTGATAAGATATAATATTCATTGCGAAGTGTCATGTACACCTCGTATTTACTTCAAAAGAATGTAAATGTGACACTTCCGTGCTAGGAAATAGCGTATGCAGCTGTCTACGGGTCGAGGCAATAGAGCTCTAATGCTTCTTAAAACGCGATATCCCATCTCAATTCTATGTTTCATTATAAGATATAATATTCATTGCGAAGTGTCATGTATACCTCGTATTCACATCAAAAGAATGTAAATGCGGCTATTCCTTGCTAGGGCATAGCGATTGCAGATGTCTACGTATCATAGCAATAGTGTTCTAATGCTTCTCAAAACGCGATATCGCATCTCATTTCTAAGTTTCCTGATAAGATATAATATTCATTGCGGATTGTCAAGTACACCTCGTATTCAGTTCAAAAGTATGTAAATGCGAATCTTCCTTGCTAGGAAATAGCGTTTGCAGATGACTACCTATCGGAGCAATGGAGTTCCAATGCTTCTCAAAACGAGATATCGCATCTCATTTCTATGCTTCACGATAAGATATAATATTCATTGCGAAGTGTCATGTATACCTCGTATTCCCTCCAAACGAATGTAAATGCGACACTTCCTTGCTAGGAAATGGCGTATTCAGATGTCTACGTATCGTAGCCATAGAGTTCCAATGCTACTTGAATCGCGATATCTCATCTCATTTATATGTTTCGTGATAGGATATAATATTCATCGCGAAGTGTCAGGTATACCTCGTATTCACTTCAAAAGAATGTAAATGCGACACTTCCATGCTAGCAAATAGCGTATGCAGATGTCTACGCGTAGTGGCAAAAGAGTTCTAATGCTTCTTAGAAGGCTATTTCGCATCTCAATTCTATGTTTCATTATAAGACATAATATACATTGCGAAGTGTCATGTATACCTCGTATTCACTCCAAACGAATGTAAATGCGACACTTCCTTGCTGGAAAATAGCGTATTCAGATGTCTACGTATCGTAGCAATAGAGTTCTAATGCTACTTAAATCGCGATTTCACATCTCATTTGTATGTTTCGTGATAAGATATAATATTCATTCCGAAGTGTCATGTATACCTCGAATTCACTTCAAAAGAATGTAAATGCGACACTTCCAGGCTAGGAAATAGCGTTTGCAGATATCTCCGCATCGAGGAAATAGGGTTCTAATTCTTCTTAAGACGCGATATCGCATCTCACTTTTATGTTACATGATAAGATATAATGTTCATTGCGAAGTGTCATATATACCTCGTATTCACTTCAAAAGAATGTAAATGCTAATCTTCCTTGCTAGGAAATAGCGTTTGCAGATGACTACGTATCGTAGCAATGGAGTTCTAATACTTCTCTAAACGAGATATCGCATCTCATTTCTATGCTTCATGATAAGATATAATATTCATTGCGAAGTGTCATGTATACCTGGTATTCACTCCAAACGAATGTAAATGCGACACTTCCCTGCTAGGAAATAGCGTATTCAGATGTCTACGTATGGTAGCAATAGAGTTCTAATGCTACCTAAATCTCGATATCGCATCTCATTTCTATGTTTCGTGATAAGATATAATATTCATTGCGATGTGTCATGTACATCTCGTATTCACTTCAAAAGAATGTAAATGTGACATTTCCATGCTAGGAAATAGCCTTTGCAGATATCTCCGCATCGAGGCAATAGGGTTCTAATGCTTCTTAAAACGCGATATCGCATCTCATTTCCATGTTCCGTGATAAGATATAATATTCATTGCGAAGTGTCATGTATACCTCGTATTCACTTCAAAAGAATGTAAATGCGATTATTGCTTGCTAGGAAATAGCGTTTGCAGATGTCTACATATCGCAGCAATAGCGTTCTAATGCTACTTATATCGCGATATGACACCTCATTTATATGTTTCGTGATAAGAAATAATGTTCATTGCGAAGTGTCATGTATACGTCGCATTCACTTCAAAAGAACGTAAGTGCGACACTTCCATGCTAGGAAATAGCGTTTGCAGATGTCTCTGCATTGAGGCCATAGAGTTCTAATGCTTCTTAAAACGCGAAATCGCATCTCTCTTCTATGTTACATGATAAGATATAATATTCATTGCGAAGTGTCATGTATACCTCGTATTCACATCAGAAGAATGTAAATGCGACTATTCCTTGCTAGAGCATAGCGTTTGCAGATGCCTACGTATCGTAGCAATAGAGTTCTAATGCTTCTTAGATCGCGATATCGCATCTCATTTCTATGTTTTGTAATAAGTTATAATATTCATTCCGAAGTGTCATGTAAACCTCGAATTCACTTCAAAAGAATGTAAATGCGACTATTGGTTGCTAGGAAATAGCGATTGCAGATGTCTACATATCGTAGCAATAGAGTTCTAATGCTTCTCAAAACGCGTTATAGCATCTCATTTCTATGGTTCCTGATAAGATATAATATTCATTGCGAAGTGTCATGTACACCTCGTATTTACTTCAAAAGAATGTAAATGTGACACTTCCGTGCTAGGAAATAGCGTATGCAGCTGTCTACGGGTCGAGGCAATAGAGCTCTAATGCTTCTTAAAACGCGATATCGCATCTCATTTATATGTTTCGTGATAAGATACAATATTCATCGCGAAGTGTCATGTATATCTCGTATTCACTTCAAAAGAATGTAAATGCGACACTTCCATGCTAGGAAATAGCGTCTGCAGATGTCTACGCGTCAAGGCAATAGAGTTCTAGTACTTCTTAAAACGCGATATTCCATCTCAATTCTATGTTTCATTATAAGATATAATATTCATTGCGAAGTGTCATGTATACCTCGTATTCACATCAAAAGAATGTAAATGCGGCTATTCCTTGCTAGGGCATAGCGATTGCAGATGTCTACGTATCATAGCAATAGTGTTCTAATGCTTCTCAAAACGCGATATCGCATCTCATTTCTAAGTTTCCTGATAAGATATAATATTCATTGCGGATTGTCAAGTACACCTCGTATTCAGTTCAAAAGTATGTAAATGCGAATCTTCCTTGCTAGGAAATAGCGTTTGCAGATGACTACCTATCGGAGCAATGGAGTTCCAATGCTTCTCAAAACGAGATATCGCATCTCATTTCTATGCTTCACGATAAGATATAATATTCATTGCGAAGTGTCATGTATACCTCGTATTCCCTCCAAACGAATGTAAATGCGACACTTCCTTGCTAGGAAATGGCGTATTCAGATGTCTACGTATCGTAGCCATAGAGTTCCAATGCTACTTGAATCGCGATATCTCATCTCATTTATATGTTTCGTGATAGGATATAATATTCATCGCGAAGTGTCAGGTATACCTCGTATTCACTTCAAAAGAATGTAAATGCGACACTTCCATGCTAGCAAATAGCGTATGCAGATGTCTACGCGTAGTGGCAAAAGAGTTCTAATGCTTCTTAGAAGGCTATTTCGCATCTCAATTCTATGTTTCATTATAAGACATAATATACATTGCGAAGTGTCATGTATACCTCGTATTCACTCCAAACGAATGTAAATGCGACACTTCCTTGCTGGAAAATAGCGTATTCAGATGTCTACGTATCGTAGCAATAGAGTTCTAATGCTACTTAAATCGCGATTTCACATCTCATTTGTATGTTTCGTGATAAGATATAATATTCATTCCGAAGTGTCATGTATACCTCGAATTCACTTCAAAAGAATGTAAATGCGACACTTCCATGCTAGGAAATAGCGTTTGCAGATATCTCCGCATCGAGCAAATAGGGTTCTAATTCTTCTTAAGACGCGATATCGCATCTCACTTTTATGTTACATGATAAGATATAATGTTCATTGCGAAGTGTCATATGTACCTCGTATTCACTTCAATAGAATGTAAATGCTAATCTTCCTTGCTAGGAAATAGCGTTTGCAGATGACTACGTATCGTAGCAATGGAGATCTAATACTTCTCAAAACGAGATATCGCATCTCATTTCTATGCTTCATGATAAGATATAATATTCATTGCGAAGTGTCATGTATACCTGGTATTCACTCCAAACGAATGTAAATGCGACACTTCCCTGCTAGGAAATAGCGTATTCAGATGTCTACGTATGGTAGCAATAGAGTTCTAATGCTACTAAAATCTCGATATCGCATCTCATTTCTATGTTTCGTGATAAGATATAATATTCATTGCGATGTGTCATGTACACCTCGTATTCACTTCAAAAGAATGTAAATGTAACATTTCCATGCTAGGAAATAGCCTTTGCAGATATCTCCGCATCGAGGCAATAGGGTTCTAATGCTTCTTAAAACGCGATATCGCATCTCACTTTTATGATACATGATAAGATATAATGTTCATTGCGAAGTGTCATGTATACCTCGTATTTACTTCAAAACAATGTAAATGCGACGTTTCCAGCCTAGGAAATAGCGTTCACAGATGTCCACGTATCGTAGCAATAGAGTTCCAATGCTACTTAAATCGCGATATCGCATCTCATTTCCATGTTTCGTGATATGATATAATATTCATTGCGAAATGTCATGTACACCCCGTATTCCCTTCAAAAGAATGTAAATGCGATACTTCCATGCTAGGGAATAGCGTATGCAGATGTCTACGCGTCGGGGCATTATAGTTCTAATGCTTCTTAAAACGCGATATTGCATCTCACTTCTATGTTTCATGATAAGATATAATATTCATTGCGAAGTGTCCTGTATACCTCTTATTCACTTCAAAAGAATGTAAATGCGATTATTGCTTGCTAGGAAATAGCGTTTGCAGATGTGTACATATCGCAGCAATAGCGTTCTAATGCTACTTATATCGCGATATGACACCTCATTTATATGTTTCATGATAAGAAATAATGTTCATTGCGAAGTGTCATGTATACGTCGCATTCACTTCAAAAGAACGTAAGTGCGACACTTCCATGCTAGGAAATAGCGTTTTCAGATGTCTCTGCATTGAGGCCATAGAGTTCTAATGCTTCTTAAATCGCGAAATCGCATCTCTCTTCTATGTTACATGCTAAGATATAATATTCATTGCGAAGTGTCATGTATACCTCGTATTCCCTCCAAACGAATGTAAATGCGACACTTCCTTGCTAGGAAATGGCGTATTCAGATGTCTACGTATCGTAGCAATAGAGTTCTAATGCTACTTAAATCGCGATATCGCATCTCATTTATATGTTTCGTGATAAGTTATAATATTCATTCCGAAGTGTCATGTAAACCTCGAATTCACTTCAAAAGAATGTAAATGCGACTATTGGTTGCTAGGAAATAGCGTTCGCAGATGTCTACGTATCGTAGCAATAGTGTTCCAATGCTTCTCAAAGCGCGATATCGCATCTCATTTCTATGTTTCCTGATAAGATATAATATTCATTGCGGAGTGTCATGTACACCTCGTATTCACTTCAAAAGTATGTAAATGCGACACTGCCATGCTAGGAAATAGCGTCTGCAGATGTCTACGCGTAGAGGCAATAGCGTTCTAATGCTTCTTAAAACGCTATATCGCATCTCACTAATATGTTTCACGATAAGATATAATATTCATTGCGAAGTGTCATGTACACCTCGTATTCACTTCAAAAGAATGTAAATGCGACACTTCCATGCTAGGAAATAGCGTCTGCAGCTGTCTACTCGTCGAGGCTATAGAGTTCTAATGCTTCTTAAAACGCGATATCGCATCTCAATTCTATGTTTCATTATAAGATATAATATTCATTGCGAAGTGTCATGTATACCTCGTATTCACATCAAAAGAATGTAAATACGACTATTCCTTGCTAGGGCATAGCGTTTGCAGATGCCTACGTATCGTAGCAATAGAGTTCTAATGCTTCTTAGATCGCGATGTCGCATCGCATTCCTATGGTTCGTGATATGTTATAATATTCATTCCGAAGTGTCATGCAAACATCGAATTCACTTCAAAAGAATGTAAATGCGACCATTGGTTGCTCGGAAATAGCGATTGCAGATGTCTACGTATCGTAGCAATAGAGTTCTAATGCTTCTCAAAACGCGATATCGCATCTAATTTCTATGTTTCCTGATAAGATATAATATTCATTGCGGAGTGTCATGTACACCTCGTATTCACTTCAAAAGAATGTAAATGCGACACTTCCATGCTAGGAAATAGCGTCTGCAGATGTCTACGCGTAGAGGCAATAGAGTTCTAATGCTTCTTAAAACGCTATATCGCATCTCACTAATATGTTTCATGATAAGATATAATATTCATTGCGAAGTGTCATGTATACCTCGTATTCCCTCCAAACGAATGTAAATGCGGCACTTCCTTGCTATGAAATGGCGTATTCAGATGTCTACGTATCGTAGCAATAGAGTTCTAATGCTACTTAAATCGCGATACCGCATCTCATTTATATGTTTCGTGATCAGATATAATATTCATCGCGAAGTGTCATGTACACCTCGTATTCACTTCAAAAGAACGTAAATGCGACACTTCCATGCTAGGATATAGCGTTCGCAGATGTCTACGTATCGTAGCAATAGAGTCCTAATGCTTCTTAAAACGAGATGTCGCATTTCACTTCTATGTTTCGTGATAAGATATAATATTCATTGCGAAGTGTTATGTATACCTCGTATTCACTCCAAACGAATGTAAATGCGACACTTCCTTGCTAGGAAACAGCGTATTCAGATGTCTACGTATCGTAGCAATGGATTTCTAACGCTACTTAAAACGCGATATCGCATCTCTCTTCTATGTTTCATGATAAGATATAATACTCATTACGAAGTGTCATGTATACCTCGTATTCACTTCAAAAGAATGTAAATGCGACTACTGCCTGCTAGGAAATAGCGTTTGCAGATGTCTACGTATGGTAGCAATAGATTTCTAACGCTACTTAAAACGCGATATCGCATCTCTCTTCTATGTTTCATGATAAGATGTAATACTCATTACGAAGTGTCATGTATACCTCGTATTCACTTCAAAAGAATGTAAATGCGACTACTGCCTGCTAGGAAATAGCGTTTGCAGATGTCTACGTATCGTAGCAATAGATTTCTAATGCTACTTAAATCGCGATATCGCATCTCATTTCTATGTTTCGTGATAAGATACAATATTCATTGCGAAGTGTCATGTACACCTCGTATTCACTTCAAAAGAATGTAAATGCGACACTTCCATGCTAGGAAATAGCGTCTGCAGATGTCTTCGCGTCGAGGCAATAGAATTCTAATGCTTCTTAAAACGCGATATCGCAACTCACTTCTATGTTTGGTGATAAGATATAATATTCAATGCGAAGTGTCATGTATACCTCGTATTCACTTCAAAAGAATGTAAATGCGACAATTCCTTGCTAGGAAATAGCGTTTGCAGATGCCTATTCTAATGCTTCTTAGAACGCGATATCGCACCTCATTTCTATTTTTCATGATAAGATATAATATTCATTGCGAAGTGACATGTATTCTCGTCTACACGTCAAAAGAATGTAAATGCAACACTTCGTTGCTAGGGAATAGCGTTTCTAGATGTCTAGGTATCGAAGCAATAGAGTTCTAATGGGGAGGGGTAGAGGTCCTTCTCACACCCGAGAACCATCCTGTTTGTCTCCATGGACAATGGCAGCGGTCTTATCGTTGCAGAGCTCTGGATCCTATCCTTCGTGCTTCAGGGTCTCTTCTTGCTCACTTCCCGACTCCTCCACCGTCGAGCCCGTCACGCTACCTCGGCGTACAGCCCTTCCGCAAACGTGCGGTCTTATTATCCGCCGAAGAGGCGTCTTATGGGTCGCTTCTTCCTTCAGCTCGCCAGTCTAATCCGTAGAACAGTGAGAGAGAAACGAACGGCGGGGGGGGGGGGGGGGGGGTGGAAGGTTCTACCATCGTGTATTTCACGCTCCTCACAAATACAGCTATCGCGATGGTCCGTGTCGCGCTTCTCGCATGGGTGGTGATCTGCGAGCTAGTCTAACCGAAGCAGGGTGCGGGGGTGAGCGAGCCTTGTGACTTCACTACGTCACAGTACATACAAATTTGCGATTAAGTAACTATGTGTTCAAATTCAATTCCGAATAATGCACTAAAAAGCATCCCAGATAACAAACGGCAAGATGGTAGCGACACCATGCCGGCACTATATTGCCACTTCCGAGGAGTGTCAACTGATTCGTAGTCATCTGTGACCGGATTCGTTGACTAAAATGCCAGATCGTGTTACCAGCACGTTCTAGACAAGCGAATCGCGCAGAACCAGCACCATGGTGACACGCGTATCATCGCTCCATTCATGAATCCCCTCAGCAATGACGCAGGATCACATTTGGCAATGGGGAACCTGTGCTTTCATACAAATTAGAACAGTTAGATGTCAGTAGATGTTCAGCATATGAGTATTGATAGACATTTTGATGGTCGTTTTCCTATATTTATAGTTATTGAGCGAGTCGTATATATTTCTTTCAATCCATCATAGACTAAAAATATTATTTATAAAAAAAATATTACTTATAAAATAAAAATTCATGCTGTTGCGTCCCTAACTTCGCCTTGTGTAATTTCTGAAATAACATGCTGTCATCGTATATAATGTAACCCTCAATTGCATGAATTTGTAACAATAAATTGAAGAAAATATATATAAAATAAGTGTATATATTTTTATGACAAAGTAATTATCGGCTTTATGGAAAAAATCGCCCTATCGAGCTAGTTTATAGAAAATAATAAAATCGAGTTCTTATATCTTTGTTTTGTGCCGGTGTATCTATATTGGAATCAAGATAAATAAATTGCACAGTTTAGTCATTTTTCATATTTGCTTATAATTTTTATAGAAACAGCTTCCCCATTAGTAAATGTCAGCCTACTGCTGAATAGTGCCGTGATACGAATGCCGCCCCAGTACTAACAGTATGCCATTTCGAAAGCTGAGTAGGAGCACTTTGTTAGCACAGTTCTGTCACGGAATTCGTACCATCCGTTGTCATTGGCGTGCCAATCGCTGGCTGTTTGGGATATTGTAGTGCATGAGGCAGACTTGTTCCTTATCATCGTCAAGGAGATGGATTTTCACTCCCCCCTTTTTAAATTTTTTAAATTATTGTTTGGAATTTTTGCCGTTTCTGTATCTCTATGACCGCATTGTGGATTCAACTTATGTACGATCTTTTTGGTCTTCATATTTTGTTACATGTAATATTATATATGTGATGCACGTTTGTTATGTAATGCTCCGATTTGTAAGCCTCAGATACTTTTATCCTTTGGTAAAGCAACTTATTCGATTAATATATATTTATTAGACATAGATATAAACAATTAGAAAAATGTTATTAAAACGCTATTAAATATGTTGTTGCAATTATATATTTAAGGTCTGAAGATGTAGATGCAATTAATGTCCGATATTTTACGTGATCCAATCGACGTATCAAGTGAGGCTATGAAATTTAAAAATCTTTTACTATTCTTCGACCCCTTTACATGTTACATGAATGATAAGTTGTGCAAGACAAGAAGCCTAAATTAGTGAGATATCCAGGAACATAAGTAATTTGTAAGTAACACATCTTCTCTCTTTGAAATATTTGCCTTTGCATAGAATAGAACGTATAGATATAATTGCCGGTTTTGTACCCATTTCGGTCCAATTCTATTATAGCCTTTGAGCAGAAGTAATATTGATTATACTTGATTTTTGCAATAGTTCTTTAATTAACAGATTTTATTAACCTAGAATCATCATTTGACGGATGTATCAATCTACTTTGTAGCTCCATCAGTTTCTTTTTCTGCTCGCTACTTTCCATTTTCAGTTCCGTATACTTATCCTTTATCACCATCATATATGTTGCGTAAAATTACAAAAACTTTTTGTCCTCAAATTTTGCGGATATTTCAATTAAATTTCCTTTGATTAAATAAACGGAAATTAAAAAACAGTGGCACGTACCATTTCTTGGAAACGTTGTATCGTAATTTGCATCTGACTGTTTTAAAAGGCACGCACCTTATTTAACGTTTGCAATGATTCGGTTAGCGAAGTAAAGTAATATTCTACTTTCGAAATAGTTGGCTCTTGTAATTCTAAGGCAAATATATTCATCTGTCGACATCGTGAACATTGTTTTTTGGCAAAATTCCAGAAAAACAAATATACTATAAGTAAAATAATAAACATCATAATATTAAATTTAACTCTGTTCATCGTTGCCTTGTTGGACACATCCATAACAATATACAGGGTGGGGCAGTAATAATTAGCACCTCAGATATCCACGAAACTATAAGTTTCATAGAAGTTTTTGCTAATATAAAATTGCACAGTACAAAGGGGCCATCCGTTGATGAAAATAGTTTTTTTGTAAGTGGAGTTATGTTGGACATATGAAGGTTACCTTCATTTTTTAAAATGAATTGGTATGTCCATTCTTCCGTAATACGATAGAGCATTTTAAAGCAAGTTTAACGATCTGTAACATGAAGGCATTGAAGGTTACAAAGAGTAAAGAAAGGCGATAATACTCACGGTTTTGATAGTAAATGAAACATACGTATTGTAAACAGTGGTGGAAGGCGTAATACTTACCGTTTACTTCACTGTGAATAAACACTTGTCGAAGGGCATTTCAATAGTTTGCAGCATAAGTTAAACACGATAAGATTAGTATTGAAAAATCGATTCGAATACGTTTGGTTAGGCTGTTCTTTGTGTCGCTCATTTTATAAGTACAGAGCTGCGGATTCCTGAGGACAGCTCACAAAATTGTTGAACTATGGAAGATTATCATTGTGAATTTGAATCGAAAGGTAATTAAATTCCATTAGATTGTAAACAGATCTCAATGTTTCATTTTAGATAGTAAGATTAAATACTCTTTACAAAACTACAAGAATGGATACATACCTTTCTGTTATTATTACTTCATAAAGAATTATAATTGCAATTATATAGTTCATTACGATAAAAAATATTTCTTAGAAAATTCTAAATATTAAATAAAAGAATCAAGTAAAACATTTTTAATAATTACGAATATGAAAAATACTTGAACATTCCAATAGAAAGATGTCTAAACAGGAGCTAGAAAAGTCAAACATTCAATTTCAATTCCAGAATTCACCTATAAGAGGTAAAATGTTTCGAAAGCTTTAATTACAGTCTTTAATGCAAGCAGTTGGGCAGTATTTCAATTTTTAAGAAAATTGATGAAAGTCAATCATTTTGAAGTGGTCAGAATCTTTGTCGTTTGAGCAATAAGTGAATAACAAATAACTGCATAAATTCCAGGCTTAAAAACTTATGGATTAAATCCTATGCAGACTCGATTATGAGCGAGTTACTAAATAATAATCCACACTAAGTAATCATTTTAAAACTTAAACGATTACATCTCGCGAACTTTCAAAGATATCAGAAGTGTGAAAAGTATGTGGTTTATCAAAAATTCTTCTAAAAGAACGGACGAAGCCAATAGAAATCATTGTTGAAGTAAGCAAGTTCTAAAGTTTTAAGCAACGCGATGGCCCTTATCTGCCTATGTCTCATAGCAAGTAAGTTCTGAATTTCTATGAAGTCCGATGGAATTTCTCACTACTAACGTTTCAAAGTAAGTTCTCAAATTCTCAGTTCTACGTTTAAAACTATGTGTGTTCTATATATCTATGTAAAGTGATGGTTCCTATTAGTTGTGACGAAAACCTATATATAGTAAGTCAGGGAAGCTCGAAGGGGTTAATTATCTAAATGCTTTAAGGTGTAAAACGTATTTTAATCTAAAGCGATCTATCGTTCCAAGGTATCCGCTCACGTACAACTTTTCTTGGGCGCCAGCTGCTCAGAAAGTAGCAAAGCGATAGGCTACACGACCCCGGGAACCCTGGGGCGGTCAACCCTTGAAACATCGAAATGCTCCTCCTCTCGACTACGCCTAGCCAAGTACACACACTCAGGTCGCGAGATACTGAAGTCACGGCATGTTTATTTATGGTCTCGACGTGGGTTTAACTAACAAGGGCTACGGGAAACTACGCAACACGCCGCAAATTACCGGGTAGTATCTTTGGAAGTGTAGTCGAGATATACATAATACGTCGCAATGAATATTATAACCTATCTTGAAACCCAGAAATGAGATGCGATATTGCGTTTTACAAGCACTAGAACTCTAATGCTTCGATACGTAGATATCTGGAAACGCATTTTCCTAGCAAGGAAATAAGTCATTTACATCCTTTTGAAGTGTAGACTAGGTAAACATAATACTTCTCAGTGAATATTACATCATATCATGGAACATAGAAATGAGAAGCGATATCGCGTTTTAAGAAGAATTAGAACTCTATTTCCTCCATACGTAGACATCTCGAGACGCATTTCCTAGCAAGGGTGTGTGGCATTTACATCCATTTGAAGTGTATACGAGGTATACATAACACTTCGCAATAAATATTATAACTTATAATGAAACATAGAACTGAGATGCGATATCGCGATTTAAGAAGCATTAGAACTCTACTCCTGCGATGCGTAGACATCTGCAAATGTTATTTCCTAGCAAGGAAGTGTCGCATTTACATTCTTTTGAAGTGAATACGAGGTATACATGACACTTCGCAATGAATATTATATCTGATCATGAAACATAGAAATGAGATGCGACATCTCGTTTTAAGAAGCATTAGAACTCTATTGCTACGATACGTAGACATCTGCAAACGCTATTTCCTAGCATGTAAGTGTCGCATTTACATTCTTTTGAAGTGAACACGAGGTATACATGACACTTCGCAATGAATATTATATCTTATCATGAAACATAGAAGTGAGATGCGATATCGCGTTCTAAGAAGCATTAGAAATATATTTCTACGATACGTAGAAATCTGCAAACGCTATTTCCTAGCATGGAAGGGTCGCATTTACATTCTTTTGAAATGAGTACGAGGTATACATAACACTCCATAATGAATATTATATCTTCTCATGAAACATAGCAGTGAGATGCGATATCGCGTTTTAAGAAGCACTAGAACTCTATTGCTACGATACGTAGACATCTGCAAACGCTTTTTCCTAGCAAGGAAGTGTCGCATTTACATTCATTTTAAGTGTATGCGAGGTATACATGACACATCGCAATGAATATTACATATTATCATGAAACATCGAAATGAGAAGCAATATCGCGTTTTGAGAAGCGTTAGAACTCTAATGCCACGATACGTAGACATCTGCAAATGTTATTTCCTAGCAGGAAAGTGTCGCATTTACATTCATTTGAAATGAACATGAGGTATACATAACACTCCACAATGAATATTATATCTTATCACGAAACATAGAAATGAAATGCGACATCTCGTTTTAAGAAGCAGTAGAAATCCATTGCTACGATACGTAGACATCTGCAAACGCTATTTCCTAGCATGGAAATGACGCATTTACATTCTTTTGAAGTGAATACGAGGTATACATGACACTTCGCAATGAATATTATATCTTATCGTGAAACATAAAAGTGAGATGCGATATCGCGTTTTAAGAAGCATTAGAACTCTATTGCTACGATACGTAGACATCTGCAAACGCTATTTCCTAGCATGGATGTGTCGCATTTACATTCTTTTGATGTGAATACTAGGATTACATAACACTCCACAATGAATATTATTTATTATCATGAAACATAGCAATGAGCAGCGATATCGCGTTTTGAGAAGCATTAGATATAACACTGCACAATGAATATTATACCACATATATCATGAAACATAGAAATGAGATGCGATATGGCGATTTCAGAAGCATTAGATCCCTATTGCTTCGATACGTAGACATCTGCAAACGCTACATCCTAGCAAGGAAGTGTCGCATTTACATTCTTTTGAATGGAATACGAGGTATACATGCCACTTCGCAATGAATATTATATCTTATCATGAAACGCAGATATGAGATACGATATGACGATTTAAGGAGCATTAGAAAACTATTGCTTCGATACGTAGATATCTGCGAACACTACTTCCTAGCATGGAAGTGTCGCATTCACATTCATTTGAAGTGTATGCGTGGTATACATGACACTTCGCAATAAATATTATATATTATCATGAAACATAGATATGTGATGCGATATCGCGAATTAGCCTGCTTTAGCAATCTATTGCTTCGATACGTAGACATCTGCAAACGCTATTTCCTAGCAAGGAAGAGTCGCATTTACATTCTTTTGTAGCGAGTACGAGGTATACATTCACAGTGACACTTCACAGAGAATATTATATATTATCAAGAAACATAGTAATGTGTTGCGATATCGCGTTTTGAGAAGCATTAGAACACTATTGCTTCGATACGTAGACATCTGCAAACGCTATTTCCTAGCAAGGAAGTGTCGCATTTACATTCCTTTGAGGCGAATATGAGGTATTCATAACACTCCACAATGAATATTATATCTTATCATGAAACATAGAAATGAGATGCGATATCCCGTATTAAGAAGCATGAGAAATCTATTGCTTCGATACGTAGACATCTGCAAACGCTATTTCCTAGCAAGGAAGTGTCGCATTTACATTCATTTGAAGTGTACGCGATGTATACATGATACTTCCCATTGAATATTATATCTTATCATGAGACATAGAAATAAGATGCGATATCGCGTTTTAAGAAGCATTAGAACTCTATAGCTTCGATACGTAGACATCTGCAAATGCTACTTCCTAGCAAGGGAGAGTCGCATTTACATTCTTTCAAGTGAATACGAGGTATACATGACACTTCGCAATGAATATTATATCTTATCGTGAATCATAGAAATGATATGCGATATCGCGTTTTAAGAAGCTTTAGAACTCTATTTCTACGATACATAGACGATACATCTACAGACGCTATTTCCTAGCAAGGAAGTGTCGCATTTACATTCATTTGAAGTGAATGCGAGGTATAGATAACACTCAACAATGAATATTATATCTTATCACGAAACATAGAAATGAGATGCGATATGGCGTTTTAAGGGGCATTAGTACTCTATAGCTTCGATACAGAGATATCTGGGAACGTAATTTCCTAGAAAGGAACCACCTCGCACCCCCCAGCATAAACCCCTGGACGCATGCAACCAGCCTAACTCGCCTGCAGAACCAGCAACTGGAAGAGTTCGCGCGCGCATACCTGCAAGCGCTCACTCACACCGAGTTCCGCTGCCTCGCTCGCACCGCCGAGTATACCTGTTTCGCTCGTACCGGGCACCAGTGTCTCACTCGCACCACCGAGTATACCTGTCTCGCCCGCACCAAGGACGGGCAGCCCTATCTCCCTCGCACCGAGGATTCCGTCCTGCAGGGAGACATAGCCGCAGCCCATCACCTGAATGGGGTCTTTTCCAATTCCGGGAACAGGATCTGCTAGAACCTATATATTACTTCTAAGCTAGGACATACATATCATATCATGACGCATATATAAGAATTCCTAGATCTAAGTTACACTAAGTAAGATGCGTCCCGTCAGCGGCATGCGCCGCTAGCCCCACCACGAGCCGCGAGTCCCCACTCGCTGGACCGCGCGCTCTCCGCCTCGAGACGCGAGTCCCCCACTCGCGGGACCGCGATCTGCCTACCGCGAGCCTCCGCGACCGTAGCGCCCCGCGAACCGAGGAGGTCCAGTTCATGTATACTTTAAACCTAGAATATATTTTATTTTTACTTTTACTATATCCAAGTACAAGTTCTTCTACCAAGTCTACTATTTCCACATCCATTAATTTTATCAAGTGTTAACAATACTAGTTCTACTTTTAACATTACATTTAACTACGAATTCTTCCACGGGTTCTTCCATACAACTGGGGTTGCTCTTCATCAAATTGAAGGTGTATAGAAATCGGCTTTGTGACGTTGAGACCGCCGCTTATCCTTCAGATCTTAGTCTAAAGTACAGAAATACCTGGTGTATGAATCGTGCTTCCGGTTTGCGAAGAACGCGACGTGCGAGTAGGAAGAATTTCATACGATCACTTGTGCATGAATATTTGGAGGGTGTACCGAGAGTCGTCGTATACCAGCGACCTGCCTTCGCACCAGTCCAGACGCCGCTTTTCGAAGCGACCGTCGACGCCTCCAATCCAGACACCACGACGCATCACGCCGATTCTGCCACATTCAGCATCATCGCTGAATTCCGACCGCCGTCCTCGTCTTCGCTGGCGACTGATCAAGATTTCTGTAGCAGCCAACAGAACGAAATCCGCTACGATCCCAGCGAACGATCCTCCACGCCGTTTCTATGTACAAATCGAGAGAGAAGTCATCGAAAGGTAGGGTCATTCCCTTATTATCGCAAGTGTTTTCGCTAGTGTCGCGACAGCCGAAATTGTCGGACCCGGTCTTAACGCGTTCCCGCAGACCGAATTACCGAAAAATAGGATCGTGTCGTAAAGCCTCCGGAGCAACGGAAAATAGTTTCGCCGGACGTAACACCTCGAATTCACTTCAAAAGAATGTAAATGCGACACTTCCTTGATAGGAAATAAGGTTTGCAGATATCTACGTATCGAAGAAACAGAGTTCTAATGCTTCTTGAATCGCCATATCGCATCTCATTTCTATGTTTCATCATTAGATATAATATTCATTGCGAAGTGTCATGTATACATCGTATTCCTCTCAAGAGAATGTAAATGCGACACTTCCTTTCTAGGAAATTACGTTTCCAGATGTCTACGTATCGAAGCAACAGAGTTCTAATGTTTCTTAAAACGCGATATCGCATCTCATTTCTATGTTTCATGATAAGATATAATATTCATTGTGCAGTGATATGTATATCTCGCCTACACTTCAAATGAATGTAAATGCGATACTTCCTTCCTAGGAAATAGCGTTTGCAGATATCTACGTACCGATGCAATAGAGTTCTAATGCTTCTTAAGACGCGATATCGCATCTCATTTCTATGTTTCATGATAAGATTTAATATTCATTGTGGAGTGTTATGTATACTTCGCATTCGCTGCAAAGGAATGTAAATGCGACACTTGCTTGCTAGGAAATAGCGTTTGCAGATGTCTACGTATCGTAGCAATAGGGTTCTAATGCTTCTTAAAACGCGATATCGCATCTCATTTCTATGTTTCATGATAAGATTTAATATTCATTGTGGAGTGTTATGTATACCTCGAATTCACTTCAAAAGAATGTAAATGCGAAACTTCCACGCTAGGAAATAGCGTTTGCAGATGTCTACGTATCGTAGCAATGAAGTTCTAATTCTTCTTAAAACGAGATGTCGCATTTCATTTCTATGATTCGTAATCAGATATAATATTCATTGTGGAGTGTTATGTATACCTCGTATTCACTTCAAAACGATGCAAGTGCGACACTTCCGTGCTAGGAAATAGCGTTTGCAGATGTCTACGTATCGTAGCGATAGAGTACTAATTCTTATTAAAACGAGATGTCGCATTTCATGTCTATGTTTCGTAATAAGATGTAATATTCATTGTGGAGTGTTATGTATACCTCGTATTCACTTCAAAAGGATGTAAGTGCGACACTTCCTTGCTAGGAAATATTGTTTGCAGATGTGTGCGTATCGTAGCAAATGTGTTCTAGTGCTCCTTAAATCACGATATTGCATCTGATTTCTATGTTTCGTGATAAGGTATAATTTTCATTGCGAAGTGTCATGTATACCTCGTATTCACTTCACAAGAATGTAAATGCGACACTTTCTTGCTAGGAAATAGCCTTTGCAGATGTCTACGCATCATAGCAACAGAGTTCTAATGCTTCCTAAAACGCGATATCGCATCTCACTTCTATGTTTCATGATAAGATATAGTATCCATTGCGAACTGTCATGTATATCTCGTATTCACTTCAAAAGAATGTAAATGCGAAACTTCCATGCTAGGAAATAGCGATTGCAGATGTCTACGTATCGTAGCAATAGAGTTCTAATGCTTCTTAAAACGAGATGTCGCATTTCATATCTATGTTTCGTGGTAAGATATAATATTCATTGTAGAGTGTTATGTATACCGCGTAATAAATTCAAAAGAATGTAAATGCGACACTTCCATGCTAGGAAATAGCGTTTGCAGATGTCTACGTATCGTAGCAATAGAGTTCTAATGCTTCTTAAAACGCGATATCGCATCTCACTGCTATGTTTCATGATAAGATATAATATTCATTATGGAGTGATATGTATACCTCGTACTCACTTCAAAAGAAAGTAAATGCGACCCTTCCATGCTTGGGAATAGCCTTTGCAGATGTCTACGTATCGTAGCAATAGAGTTCTATTGCGGCTTAAAACGCGATATCGCATCTCACTTATAAGTTTCATGATAAGATATAATATTCATTGCGAAGTATCATGTATACCTCGTATTCACTTCAAAAGAATGTAAATGCGGCACTTCCATGCTAGGAAATAGCGTTTGCAGATGTCTACGTATCGTAGCAGTAGAGTTCTAATGCTTCTTAAAATGAGAAGTCGTATTTCATTTCTACGTTTCGTAATAAAATATAATATTCATTGTGTAATGTTATGTATACCTCGTATTCACTTCAATGGAATGTAAGTGCAACATTTCCTTGCTAGGAAATAGAGTTTGCAGATGTCTACGTATATTAGCAATAGAGTTCTAATGCTTCTCAAAATGCGATATAGCACCACATTCCTATGTTTCATGATAAGATATAATATTCATTGCGAAGTCTCATGTATATCTCGTATTCACATCAAAGGAATGTAAATGCGACACTTACATGCTAGGAAATACCGTTTGCAGATTTCTACGTATCGCAGCAATAGAGTTCTTATGCTTCTTAAAACGAGATGTCGCATTTCATATCTATGTTTCGTGGTAAGATATAATATTCATTGTAGAGTGTTATGTATACCGCGTAATAAATTCAAAAGAATGTAAATGCGACACTTCCATGCTAGGAAATAGCGTTTGCAGATGTCTACGTATCGTAGCAAGAGAGATCTAATGTTTCTTAAAACGCGATATCGCATCTCACACCTATGTTTCATGATAAGATATAATAATCATTGCGATGTGTCATGTATACCTCGTTGTCACTTCAAAAGAATGTAAATGCGACACTTAGATGCTAGGAAATAGCGTTTGCAGATGTCTACGTATCATAGCAATAGAGTTCTAATGCTTCTTAAAACGAGATATCGCATTTCATTTCTGTCTTTCGTGATAAGATATAATATTCATGGTAGAGTGTTAGGTATACCTCGTATTCACATCAAATGAATGTAAATGCGCCACTTCCTTTCAAGGAAATAGCGTTTCCAGATGTCTACGTATCGAAGCAATAGAGTTCTAATGTTTCTTAAATAGCGATATCGCATCCCATTTCTATGTTTCATGGTAAGATATAATATTCATTGCGAAGTGTCATGTATATCTCGTATTCACATCGGAAGAATGTAAATGCGACACTTCCATGCAAGGAAATAGCGTTTGCAGATGTCTACGTATCGTAGCAATAGAGTTCTAATGCTTCATAATACGAGATGTCGCATCTCATTTCTATGTTTCGTGATAAGATATAATATTCATTGTAGTGTGTTATGTATACCTCGTATTCACTTCAAAAGAATGTAAATGCGACACTTCCTTGCTAGGAAATATTGTTTGCAGATGTCTACGTATCGTAGCAATAGAGTTCTAATGCTTCTTAAAACGAGAGGTCGTATTTCATTTCTATGTTTCGTAATAAGGTATAATATTCATTGTGGAATGTTATGTATACCTCGTATTCACTTCAAAAGAATGTAAATGTGACACTTCCTAGCTAGGATATAGCTTTTGCAGATGTCTACGTATCGTAGCAATAGAGTTCTAATTCTTCTTAAAACGAGATGTCGCATCTCATTTCTATGTTTCATGATAAGATATAATATTCAGTGCGAAGTGTTATGTATACCTCGTATTATCTTCAAAAGAATGTAAATGCGGCACTTCTATGCTAGGAAACAGCGTTTGCAGATGTCTACGTATCGTAGCAATAGAGTTCTAATGCTTCTTAAAATGAGAAGTCGTATTTCATTCCTATGTTTCATGATAAGATATAATTATCATTATGGAGTGTTATGTATACCTCGTATTCACTTCAGAAGAATGTAAATGCGACCCTTCCATGCTAGGAAATAGCCTTTGCAGATGTCTACGCATCATAGCAACAGAGTTCTAATGCTTCCTAAAACGCGATATCGCATCTCACTTCTATGTTTCATGATAAGATATAGTATCCATTGCGAAGTGTCATGTATATCTCGTATTCACTTCAAAAGAATGTAAGTGCGACACTTCCTTGCTAGGAAATAACATTTGCAGATGTCTACGTATGGCAGCAATAGATTTCTAATGCTTCTCAAAACGCGATATAGCACCTCATTCCTATGTTTCATGATAAGATATAATATTCATTGCGAAGTGTCATGTATACCTCGTATTCACTTCAAAAGAATGTAAATGCGACACATCCATGCTAGGAAATAGCGTTTGCAGATGTCTACGTATCGCAGCAATAGAGATCCAATGCTTCCTGAAACGCGATATCGCATCACTCTTCTATGTTTCATGATAAGGTATAATATTCATAGCGAAGAGTCATGTATACCTCCTATTCACTTCAAATGAATGTAAATGCGACACTTCCATGCTAGGAAATAGCGTTTGCAGATGTCTACGTATCGTAGCAATAGAGTTCTAATGCTTCTTAAAACGCGATATCGCATCTCACTGCTATGTTTCATGATAAGATATAATATTTATTATGGAGTGATATGTATACCTCGTACTCACTTCAAAAGAATGTAAATGCGACACTTCCATGCTAGGAAGTAGCGTTTGCAGATGTCTACGTATCGTAGCAAGAGAGATCTAATGTTTCTTAAAACGCGATATCGCATCTCACACCTATGTTTCATGATAAGATATAATAATCATTGCGATGTGTCATGTATACCTCGTATTCACTTCAAAAGAATGTAAATGCGACACTTCCATGCTAGGAAATAGCGTTTACAGATGTCTACGTATCGTAGGAATAGAATTCTAATGCTTCTTAAAACGCGATATCGCATCTCACTTCTATGATTCATGATAAGATATAATATTCATTACGAAGTGTTATGTATATCTCGAATTCACTTCAAAAGAATGTAAATGCGACACTTCCATGCTAGGAAATAGCGTTTGCAGATGTCTACGCATCGTAGCGATAGAGTTTTAATGCTACTTAAAACGAGATGTCGCATTTCATTTCTATGTTTCGTGATAAGATACAATATTCATTGTGGAGTGTTATGTATACCTCGTATTCACATCAAAAGAATGTAAATGCGACACTTCCTTGCTAGGAAATAACATTTGCAGATGTCTACGCATCGTAGCAATAGAGTTCTAGTGCTTCTTAAATCGCGATATCGCATCTCACATCTATGTTTCGAGATAAGATATAATATTCATTGCGAAGAGTCATGTATACCTCGTATTAACTTCAAAAGAATGTAAATGCGGCATTTCCATGCTAGGTAATAGCGTTTGCATATGTTTACGTACCGTAGCAGTAGAGTTCTAATGCTTCTTAGAACGCGATATCGCATCTCACTGCTATGTTTCATGATAAGATATAATATTCATTGTGGAGTGTCATGTATACCTCGTATTCACTTCAAAAGAATGTTAATGCGACACTTACATGCTAGGAAATAGCGTTTGCAGATGTCTACGTATCGCAGCAATAGAGTTCTAATGCACCTTAGAACGCGATATCGCATCTCACATCTATATTTCATGATAAGATATAATATTCATTGCGAAGTGCCATGTATACTTCGTATTCACATGACAAGAATGTAAATGCGACGCTTCCATGCTAGGAAATAGCGTTTTCAGATGTCTACGTATCGTAACAATAGTGTTCTAATGCTTCTTAAAACGAGATGCCGCGTCTCATTCCTATGTTTCATGATAAGATATAATATTCATTGCCAAGTGTCATGTATACCTCGTATTCACTTGAAAAGAACGTAAATAAGACACATCCATGCTAGGAAATAGGGTTTGCAGATGTCTACGTATCGTAGCGATAGAGTTCTAATGCTTCTTAAAACGTGATATCGCATCTCACAACTATGTTTCATGATAAGATATAATATTCATTGCGAACTGCCATGTATATCTCGTATTCTCTTCAAACGAATGTAAATGCGACACTTGCATGCTAGGAAATAGCGTTTGCAGATGTCTACGTATCGTAGCAATAGAGTTCTAATGCTTCTCAAAACTCGATATAGCACCTCATTCCTATATTTCATGATAAGATATAATATTCATTATGGAGTGTCATGTATACCTCGTATTCACTTCAAAAGAATGTTAATGCGACACTTACATGCTAGGAAATAGCGTTTGCAGATGTCTACGTATCGCAGCAATAGAGTTCTAATGCACATTAGAACGCGATATCGCATCTCACATCTATATTTCATGATAAGATATAATATTCATTGCGAAGTGCCATGTATACTTCGTATTCACATGACAAGAATGTAAATGCGACACTTCCATGCTAGGAAATAGCGTTTGCAGATGTCTACGTATCGCAGCAATAGAGTTCCAATGCTTCCTAAAACGCGATATCGCATCTCACTTCTATGTTTCATGATAAGATATAGTATCCATTGCGAAGTGTCATGTATATCTCGAATTCACTTCAAAAGAATGTAAATGCGACACTTCCATGCTAGGAAATAGCGTTTGCAGATGTTTACGCATCGTAGCGATAGAGTTTTAATGCTACTTAAAACGAGATGTCGCATTTCATTTCTATGTTTCGTGATAAGATACAATATTCATTGTGGAGTGTTATGTATACCTCGCATTAACTTCAAAAGAATGTAAATGCGACACTTCCTTGCTAGGAAATAACATTTGCAGATGTCTACGCATCGTAGCAATAGAGTTCTAATGCTTCTTAAAACGAGATGTCGCATCTCATTTCTATGTTTCATGATAAGATATAATATTCAGTGCGAAGTGCTATGTATACCTCGTATTATCTTCAAAAGAATGTAAATGCGGCACTTCCATGCTAGGAAATAGCGTTTGCAGATGTCTACGTATCGTAGCAATAGAGTTCTAGTGCTTCTTAAATCGCGATATCGCATCTCACATCTATGTTTCGAGATAAGATATAATATTCATTGCGAAGAGTCATGTATACCTCGTATTAACTTCAAAAGAATGTAAATGCGGCATTTCCATGCTAGGTAATAGCGTTTGCATATGTTTACGTACCGTAGCAGTAGAGTTCTAATGCTTCTTAAAACGCGATATCGCATCTCACTTCTATGTTTCATGATAAGATATAGAATCCATTGCGAAGTGTCATGTATATCTCGTATTCACTTCAAAAGAATGTAAGTGCGACACTCCCTTGCTAGGAAATAACATTTGCAGATGTCTACGTATCATAGCAATAGAGTTTTAATGCTACTTAAAACGAGATGTCGCATTTCATTTCTATGTTTCGTGATAAGATACAATATTCATTGTGGAGTGTTATGTATACCTCGAATTCACTTCAAAAGAATGTAAATGCGACACTTCCATGCTAGGAAATAGCGTTTGCAGATGTCTACGCATCGTAGCGATAGAGTTTTAATGCTACTTAAAACGAGATGTCGCATTTCATTTCTATGTTTCGTGATTAGATACAGTATTCATTGTGGAGTGTTATGTACACCTCGTATTCACATCAAAAGAATGTAAATGCGACACTCCCTTGCTAGGATATAACATTTGCAGATGTCTACGCATCGTAGCAATAGAGTACTAGTGCTTCTTAAATCGCGATATCGCATCTCACATCTATGTTTCAAGATAAGATATAATATTCATTGCGAAGAGTCATGTATACCTCGCATTAACTTCAAAAGAATGTAAATGCGACACTTCCTTGCTAGGAAATAACATTTGCAGATGTCTACGCATCGTAGCAATAGAGTTCTAATGCTTCCTAAAACGCGATATCGCATCTCACTTCTATGTTTCATGATAAGATATAGTATCCATTGCGATGTGTCATGTATATCTCGTATTCACTTCAAAAGAATGTAAGTGCGACACTTCCTTGCTAGGAAATAACATTTGCAGATGTCTACGTATCATAGCAATAGAGTTTTAATGCTACTTAAAACGAGATGTGGCATTTCATTTCTATGTTTCGTGATAAGATACAATATTCATTGTGGAGTGTTATGTATACCTCGAATTCACTTCAAAAGAATGTAAATGCGACACTTCCATGCTAGGAAATAGCGTTTGCAGATGTCTACGCATCGTAGCGATAGAGTTTTAATGCTACTTAAAACGAGATGTCGCATTTCATTTCTATGTTTCGTGATAAGATACAATATTCATTGTGGAGTGTTATGTATGCCTCGTATTCACATCAAAAGAATGTAAAAGCGACACTTCCTTGCTAGGAAATAACATTTGCAGATGTCCACGCATCGTAGCAATAGAGTTCTAGTGCTTCTTAAATCGCGATATCCCATCTCACATCTATGTTTCGAGATAAGATATAATATTCATTGCGAAGAGTCATGTATACCTCGCATTAACTTCAAAAGAATGTAAATGCGACACTTCCTTGCTAGGAAATAACATTTGCAGATGTCTACGCATCGTAGCAATAGAGTTCTAATGCTTCTTAAAACGAGATGTCGCATCTCATTTCTATGTTTCATGATAAGATATAATATTCAGTGCGAAGTGCTATGTATACCTCGTATTATCTTCAAAAGAATGTAAATGCGGCACTTCCATGCTAGGAAATAGCGTTTGCAGATGTCTACGTATCGTAGCAATAGAGTTCTAGTGCTTCTTAAATCGCGATATCGCATCTCACATCTATGTTTCGAGATAAGATATAATATTCATTGCGAAGAGTCATGTATACCTCGTATTAACTTCAAAAGAATGTAAATGCGGCATTTCCATGCTAGGTAATAGCGTTTGCATATGTTTACGTACCGTAGCAGTAGAGTTCTAATGCTTCTTAAAACGCGATATCGCATCTCACTTCTATGTTTCATGATAAGATATAGAATCCATTGCGAAGTGTCATGTATATCTCGTATTCACTTCAAAAGAATGTAAGTGCGACACTCCCTTGCTAGGAAATAACATTTGCAGATGTCTACGTATCATAGCAATAGAGTTTTAATGCTACTTAAAACGAGATGTCGCATTTCATTTCTATGTTTCGTGATAAGATACAATATTCATTGTGGAGTGTTATGTATACCTCGAATTCACTTCAAAAGAATGTAAATGCGACACTTCCATGCTAGGAAATAGCGTTTGCAGATGTCTACGCATCGTAGCGATAGAGTTTTAATGCTACTTAAAACGAGATGTCGCATTTCATTTCTATGTTTCGTGATTAGATACAATATTCATTGTGGAGTGTTATGTACACCTCGTATTCACATCAAAAGAATGTAAATGCGACACTCCCTTGCTAGGAAATAACATTTGCAGATGTCTACGCATCGTAGCAATAGAGTACTAGTACTTCTTAAACCGCGATATCGCATCTCACATCTATGTTTCAAGATAAGATATAATATTCATTGCGAAGAGTCATGTATACCTCGTATTAACTTCAAAAGAATGTAATTGCGACACTTCCTTGCTAGGAAATAACATTTGCAGATGTCTACGCATCGTAGCAATAGAGTTCTAATGCTTCCTAAAACGCGATATTGCATCTCACTTCTATGTTTCATGATAAGATATAGTATCCATTGCGAAGTGTCATGTATATCTCGTATTCACTTCAAAAGAATGTAAATGCGAAACTTCCATGCTAGGAAATAGCGTTTGCAGATGTCTACGTATCATAGCAATAGAGTTTTAATGCTACTTAAAACGAGATGTGGCATTTCATTTCTATGTTTCGCGATAAGATACAATATTCATTGTGGAGTGTTATGTATACCTCGAATTCACTTCAAAAGAATGTAAATGCGACACTTCCATGCTAGGAAATAGCGTTTGCAGATGTCTACGCATCGTAGCGATAGAGTTTTAATGCTACTTAAAACGAGATGTCGCATTTCATTTCTATGTTTCGTGATTAGATACAATATTCATTGTGGAGTGTTATGTACACCTCGTATTCACATCAAAAGAATGTAAATGCGACACTCCCTTGCTAGGAAATAACATTTGCAGATGTCTACGCATCGTAGCAATAGAGTACTAGTACTTCTTAAACCGCGATATCGCATCTCACATCTATGTTTCAAGATAAGATATAATATTCATTGCGAAGAGTCATGTATACCTCGTATTAACTTCAAAAGAATGTAATTGCGACACTTCCTTGCTAGGAAATAACATTTGCAGATGTCTACGCATCGTAGCAATAGAGTTCCAATGCTTCCTAAAACGCGATATTGCATCTCACTTCTATGTTTCATGATAAGATATAGTATCCATTGCGAAGTGTCATGTATATCTCGTATTCACTTCAAAAGAATGTAAATGCGAAACTTCCATGCTAGGAAATAGCGTTTGCAGATGTCTACGTATCGTAGCAATAGAGTTTTAATGCTACTTAAAACGAGATGTAGCATTTCATTTCTATGTTTCGTGATAAGATATAATATTCATTATGGAGTGTCATGTATACCTCGTATTCACTTCAAAAGAATGTTAATGCGACACGTACATGCTAGGAAATAGCGTTTGCAGATGTCTACGTATCGCAGCAATAGAGCTCTAATGCTTCTCAAAACGCGATATAGCGCCTCATTCCTATGTTTCATGATAAGATATAATATTCATTGCCAAGTGTCATGTATACCTCGTATTCACTTCAAAAGAACGTAAATAAGACACATCCATGCTAGGAAATAGCGTTTGCAGATGTCTACGTATCGTAGCAATAGAGCTCTAATGCTTCTCAAAACGCGATATAGCGCCTCATTCCTATGTTTCATGATAAGATATAATATTCAGTGCGAAGTGTTATGTATACTTCTTATTCACTTCAAAAGGATGTAAGTGCGACACATCCTTGCTAGGAAATAGCGTTTCCAGACGACTACGTATGGAAATAATAGAGTTCTAATACATCTTAAAACGAGATGTCGCATTGCATTTCTATGTTTCATGATAAGATATAATATTCATTGCGAAGTGTCATGTATACCTCGTATTCACTTCATAAGAATGTAAATGCGATACTTGCATGCTAGGAAATAGCGTTTGCAGTTGTCTACGTATCGCAGCAATAGAGTTCCAATGCTTCCTAAAACGAGATGTCGCATCTCATTTCTATGTTTCATGATCAGATATAATATTCATTGCGAAGTGTCATGTATACCTCGTATTCACTTCAAAAGAATGTAAATGCGACACTTCCATGCTAGGAAATAGGGTTTGCAGATGTCTACGTATCATAGCAATAGAGTTCTAATGCTTCTTAAAACGTGATATCACATCTCACAACTATGTTTCATGATAAGATATAATATTCATTGCGAACTGCCATGTATATCTCGTATTCTCTTCAAACGAATGTAAATGCGACACATCCTTGCTAGGAAATAGCGTTTGCAGATGTCTACGTATCGTAGCAGTAGAGTTCTAATGCTTCTTAAAAAGCGATATCGCATCTCACAGCTGTGTTTCATGAGAAGATATAATATTCATTGCGAAGTGTCATGTATATCTCGTATTCACATCAAAAGAATGTAAATGCGACACTTCCATGCTAGGAAATAGCGTTTGCAGATGTCTACGTATCGCAGCAATAGATTTCCAATGCTTCCTAAAACGCGATATCGCATCACTCTTCTATGTTTCATGATAAGGTATAATATTCATTACGAAGTGTCATGTATACCTCGTATTCACTTCAAATGAATGTAAATGCGACACTTCCATGCTAGGAAATAGCGTTTGCGGATGTCTACGTATCGTAGCAATAGAGTTCTAATGCTTCTTAAAACGCGATATCGCATCTCACTGCTATGTTTCATGAGAAGATATTATATTCATTGCGAAGTGTCATCTATACCTCGTATTCACTTCAAAAGAATGTAAATGCGACACTTCCATGCTAGGAAGTTGCGTTTGCAGATGTCTACGTATCGTAGCAGTAGGGTTCTAATGCTTCTTAAAATGCGATATCGCATCACACTTCTATGTTTCATGATAAGATATAATATTCATTGCGAAGAGTCATGTATACCTCGATTTCACTTCACAAGAATGTAAATGCGACACATCCTTGCTAGGAAATATTGTTTGCAGATGTCTACGTATCGCAGCAATAGAGTACTAATGCTTCTTGAAACGAGATGTCGTATTTCATTTCTATGTTTCGTAATAAGATATAATATTCATTGTGTAATGTTATGTATACCTCGTATTCACTTCAGTGGAATGTAGGTGCGAAATTTCCTTGCTAGGAAATAGAGTTTGCAGATGTCTACGTATATAGGCAATAGAATTCTAATGCTTCTCAAAACTCGATATAGCACCTCATTCCTATGTTTCATGTTAAGACATAATATTCATTGCGAAGTGTCATGTATACCTCGTATTCACTTCAAGAGAACGTATATAAGACACTTCCATGCTAGGAAATAGCGTTTGCAGATGTCTACGTATCGCAGCAATAGAGGTCCAATGCTTCCTAAAACGCGATATCGCATCACTCTTCTATGTTTCATGATAAGGTATAATATTCATTACGAAGTGTCATGTGTACCTCATATTCACTTCAAATGAATGTAAATGCGACACTTCCATGCTAGGAAATAGCGTTTGCAGATGTCTACGTATCGTAGCAATAGAGTTCTAATGCTTCTTAAAACGCGATATCGCATCTCACTGGTATGTTTCATGATAAGATATAATATTCATTGCGAAGTGTCATGTATACCTCGTATTCACTTCAAAAGAATGTAAATGCGACACTTCCATGCTAGGAAGTAGCGTTTGCAGATGTCTACGTATCGTAGCAATAGGGTTCTAATGCTTCTTAAAATGCGATATCGCATCTCACTGCTATGTTTCATGAGAAGATATAATATTCATTGCGAAGTGTCATGTATACCTCGTATTCACTTCAAAAGAATGTAAATGCGAAACTTCCATGCTAGGAAATAGCGTCTGCAGATGTCTACGTATCGTAGCAATAGAGTTTTAATGCTACTTAAAACGAGATGTAGAGTTTCATTTCTATGCTTCGTGATAAGATATAATATTCATTATGGAGTGTCATTTATACCTCGTATTCACTTCAAAAGAATGTAAATGCGACACTTCCATGCTAGGAAATAGCGTTTGCAGATGTCTGCGTATCGTAGCAATAGAGTTCTAATGCTTCTTAAAACGCGATATCGCATCTCACAGCTATGTTTCATGATAAGATATAATATTCATTATGGAGTGATATGTATACCTCGTACTCACTTCAAAAGAATGTAAGTGCGACCCTACCATGCTAGGGAATAGCCTTTGCAAATGTCTACGTATCGTAGCAATAGGGTTCTAATGCTTCTTAAAACGCGATATCGCATCTCACTGCTATGTTTCATGAGAAGATATAATATTCATTATGGAGTGTTATGTATACCTCGTACTCACTTCAAAAGAATGTAAATGCGACCCTCCCATCCTAGGAAATAGCGTTTGCAGATGTCTACGTATCGTAGCAATAGAGTTCTAATGCTTCTTAAAACGAGATGTCGCATCTCATTTCTATGTTTCATGATCAGATATAATTTTCATTGCGAAGTGTCATGTATACCTCTTATTCTCTTCAAAAGAGTGTAAAAGCGACACTTCCTTGCTAGGAAATAGCGTTTCCAGATGACCACGTATCGTAGCAATAGAGTTCTAATGCTTCTTAAAACGCGATATCGCATCTCACTTCTATGTTTCATGATAAGATATAATATTCATTGCGAAGTGTCATGTATACCTCGTATTCACTTCAAAAGATTGTAAATGCGACACTTCCTTGCTAGGAAATATTGTTTGCAGATGTCTACGTATCGTAAAAATAGAGTTCTATTGCTTCTTGAAACGCGATATCGCGTATTTCCTTTATGTTTCTTGATAAGATATAATATTCATTGCGAAGTGTCATGTACACCTCGTATTCACTTCAAAAGAATGTAAATGCGACACTTGCATGCTAGGAAATAGCGTTTGCAGATGTCTACGTATCGTAGCAATAGCGTTCTAATGCTTCTTAAAACGCTATATCGCATCTCACTTCTATGTTTCATGATAAGATATAATATTCATTGCGAAGTGTCATGTATACCTCGTATTCACTTCAAAACAATGTAAATGCGACACTTGCATGCTAGGAAATAGCGTTTGCAGATGTCTACGTATCGTAGCAATAGAATTCTAATGCTTCTTAAAACGCGCTATCGCATCTCACTTCTATGTTTCACGATAAGATATAATATTCATTGCGAAGTGTCATGTATACCTCGTATTCACATCAAAAGAATGTAAATGCGACACTTCCATGCTAGGAAATAGCGTTTGCAGATGTCTACGTATCGTAGCAATAGAGTTCTAATGCTTCTTAAAACGCGATATCGCATCTCACTGCTATGTTTCATGAGAAGATATAATATTCATTCCGAAGTGTCATGTATATCTCGTATTCACATCAAAAGAATGTAAATGCGACACTTCCATGCTTGGAAATAGCCTTTGCAGGTGTCTACGTATCGTAGCAACAGAGTTCTAATGCTTCTTAAAACGCGATATCGCATCTCACTTCTATGTTTCACGATAAGATATAATATTCATTGCGAAGTGTCATGTATACCTCGTATTCACTTCAAAAGAATGTAAATGCGACACTTCCATGCTAGGAAATAGCGTTTGCAGATGTCTACGTATCGTAGCAATAGAGTTGTAATGCTTCTTAAAACGCGATATCGCATCTCACTACTATGTTTCATGATAAGATATAATATCCATTGCGAAGTGTCATGTATACCTCGTATTCACTTCAAAAGAATGTAAATGCGACACTTCCATGCTTGGAAATAGCCTTTGCAGATGTCTACGTATCGTAGCAACAGAGTTCTAATGCTTCTTAAAACGAGATGTCGCATCTCACTTCTATGTTTCGAGATAAGGTATAATATTCATTGCGAAGTGTCATGTATACCTCGTATTCACTTCAAATGAATGTAAATGCGACACTTCCATGCTAGGAAATAGCGTTTGCAGATGTCTACGTATCGTAGCAATAGAGTTCTAGTGCTTCTTAGAACGCGATATCGCATCTCACTCCTATGTTTCATGATAAGATATAATATTCATTGCGAAGTGTCATGTATACCTCGTATTCACTTCAAAAGAACGTAAATGCGACACTTCCATGCTAGGAAATAGCGTTTGCAGATGTCTACGTATCGTAGCAATAGAGCTCTAATGCTTCTCATTACGCGATATAGCACCTCATTCCTATGTTTCATGATAAGATATAATATTCATTGCGAAGTGTCATGTATACCTCGTATTCACTTCAAAAGAATGTAAATGCGACACTTCCATGCTGGGAAATAGCGTTTCCAGATGTCTACGTATCGTAGCAATAGAGTTCTAATGCTTCTCAAAACGCGATATAGCACCTCATTCCTATGTTTCATGTTCAGATATAATACTCATTGCGAAGTGTCATGTATACCTCGTATTCACTTCAAAAGAATGTAAATGCGACACTTCCATGCTAGGAAATAGCGTTTGCAGATGTCTACGTATCGTAGCAATAGAGTTCTAATGCTTCTCAAAACGCGATATAGCACCTCATTCCTATGTTTCATGTTCAGATATAATACTCATTGCGAAGTGTCATGTATACCTCGTATTCACTTCAAAAGAATGTAAATGCGACACTTCCATGCTAGGAAATAGCGTTTGCAGATGTCTACGTATCGCAGCAATAGAGTTCCAATGCTTCCTGAAGCGCGATATCGCATCTCTCTTCTATGTTTCATGAGAAGATATAATATTCATTATGGAGTGTTACGTATACCTCGTACTCACTTCAAAAGAATGTAAATGCGACCCTTCCATCCTAGGAAATAGCGTTTGCAGATGTCTACGTATCGTAACAATAGAGTTCTAATGCTTCCTAACACGAGATGTCGCATCTCATTTCTATGTTTCATGATCAGATATAATATTCATTGCGAAGTGTCATGTATACCTTGTATTCACTTCAAAAGGATGTAAATGCGACACTTCCTTGCTAGGAAATAGCGTTTCCAGATGACTACGTGTCGAGACAATAGGGTTCTAATGATTCTTAAAATGCCATATCGCATCTCACTTCTATGTTTCTTGATAAGATATAATATTCATTGCGAAGTGTCATGTATATCTCGTGTTCACTTCAATCGAATGTAAATGCGACACTTCCATGCTAGGAAATAGCGTTTGCAGATGTCTACGTATCGCAGCAATAGAGTTCCAATGCTTCCTAAAACGCGATATCGCATCTCTCTTCTATGTTTCATGAGAAGAAATAATATTCATTATGGTGTGTTATGTATACCTCGTACTCACTTCAAAAGAATGTAAATGCGACCCTCCCATCCTAGGAAATAGCGTTTGCAGATGTCTACGTATCGTAGCAATAGAGTTCTAATGCTTCTTAAAACGAGATGTCGCATCTCATTTCTATGTTTCATGATCAGATATAATATTCATTGCGAAGTGTCATGTATACCTCGTATTCACTTCAAAAGGATGTAAATGCGACACTTCCTTGCTAGGAAATAGCGTTTCCAGATGACTACGTGTCGAAACAATAGGGTTCTAATGCTTCTCAAAACGCGATATAGCACCTCATTACTATGTTTCATGATAGGATATAATATTCATTGCGAAGTGTCATGTATACCTCGTATTCACTTCAAAACAATGTAAATGCGACACTTCCATGCTAGGAAATAGCGTTTGCAGATGTCTACGTATCGTAGCAATAGAGTTCTAATGCTTCTTAAAACGCGATATCGCATCTCACTGCTATGTTTCATGATAAGATATAATATTCATTGCGAAGTGTCATGTATATCTCGTATTCACTTCAAACGAATGTAAATGCGACACTTCCATGCTAGGAAATAGCGTTTGCAGATGTCTACGTATCGCAGCAATAGAGTACCAATGCTTCCTAAAACGCGATATCGCATCTCTCTTCTATGTTTCACGATAAGGAATAATATTCATTGCGAAGTGTCATGTATACCTCGTATTCACTTCAAAAGAATGTAAATGCGACACTTCCATGCTAGGAAATAGCGTTTGCAGATGTCTACGTATCGTAGCAATAGAGTTCTAATGCTTCTCAAAACGCGATATAGCACCTCATTCCTATGTTTCATGATAAGATATAATATTCATTGCGAAGTGTCATGTATCCCTCGTATTCACTTCAAAAGAATGTAAATGCGACACTTCCATGCTAGGAAATAGCGTTTGCAGATGTCTACGTATCGCAGCAATAGAGATCCAATGCTTCCTAAAACGCGATATCGCATCACTCTTCTATGTTTCATGATAAGATATAATATTCATTGCGAAGTGTCATGTATACCTCGTATTCACTTCAAAAGAACGTAAATAAGACACTTCCATGCTAGGAAATAGCGTGTGCAGATGTCTACGTATCGTAGCAATAGTGTTCTAATGCTTCTCAAAATGCGATATAGCACCTCTTTCCTATGTTTCATGATAAGATATAATATTCATTGCGAAGTGTCATGTATACCTCATATTCACTTCAAAAGAATGTAAATGCGACACTTCCATGCTAGGAAATAGCGTTTTGCAGATGTCTACGTATCATAGCAATAGAGTTCTAATGCTTCTTAAAACGCGATATCGCATATCACTGCTATGTTTCATGATAAGATATAATATTCATTATGGAGTGATATGTATACCTCGTACTCACATCAAAAGAATGTAAATGCGGCCCTTCCATGCTAGGGAATAGCCCTTGCAAATGTCTACGTATCGTAGCAATAGAGTTCTAATGCTTCTTAAAACGCGATATCGCATCTCACATCTATGTTTCATGATAAGACATAATATTCATTGCGAAGTGTCATGTATACCACGTATTCACTTCAAAAGAACGTAAATAAGACACTTCCATGCTAGGAAATAGCGCTTGCAGATGTCTACGTATCGTAGCAATAGAGTTCTAATGCTCCTTAGAACGCGATATCGCATCCCACTTCTATGTTTCATGATAAGATATAATATTCATTGCGAAGTGTCATGTATACCTCGTTTTCACTTCAAATGAATGTAAATGCCACACTTCCATGCTAGGAAATAGCGTTTGCAGATGTCTACGTATCACAGCAATAGGTTACTAATGCTTCTTAAAACGAGATGTCGTACTTCATTTCTATGTTCCGTAATAAGATATAATATTCATTGTGTAATGTTATGTATACCTCGTATTCACTTCAGTGGAATGTAAGTGCGAAATTTCCTTGCTAGGAAATAGCGTTTGCAGATGTCTACGTATCGTAGCATTAGAGTTCTGAGAATGCTTCTCAAAACGCGATATAGCACCTCATTCCTATGTTTCATGATAAGATATAATATTCATTGCGAAGTGTCATGTATACCTCGTATTCACTTCAAAAGAATGTAAATGCGACACTTCCATGCTAGGAAATAGCGTTTGCAGATGTCTACGTATCGCAGCAATAGAGATCCAATGCTTCCTAAAACGCGATATCGCATCACTCTTCTATGTTTCATGATAAGGTATAATATTCATTTCGAAGTGTCATGTATACCTCGTATTCACTTCAAATGAATGTAAATGCGACACTTCCATGCTAGGAAATAGCCTTTGCAAATGTCTACGTATCGTAGCAATAGAGTTCTAATGATTCTTAAAACGCGATATCGCATCTCACTGCTATGTTTCATGATAAGATATAATATTCATTGCGAAGTGTCATGTATACCTCGTATTCACTTCAAAAGAATGTAAATGCGACACTTCCATGCTAGGAAGTAGCGTTTGCAGATGTCTACGTATCGTAGCAATAGAGTTCTAATGCTTCTTAAAACGCGATATCGCATCTCACTGCTATGTTTCATGATAAGATATAATATTCATTGCGAAGTGTCATGTATACCTCGTATTCACTTCAAAAGAATGTAAATGCGACACTTCCATGCTAGGAAATAGCGTTTGCAGATGTCTACGTATCGCAGCAATAGAGATCCAATGCTTCCTAAAACGCGATATCGCATCTCATTTCTATGTTTCATGATCAGATATAATATTCACTGCGAAGTGTCATGTATACCTCGTATTCACTTCAAAAGGATGTAAATGCGACACTTCCTTGCTAGGAAATAGCGTTTCCAGTTGACTACACGTCGAAACAATAGATTTCTAATGATTCTTAAAATGCCATATCGCATCTCACTTCTATGCTTCATGATAAGATATAATAATCATTGCGAAGTGTCATGTATATCTCGTATTCACTTCAAACGAATGTAAATGCGACACTTCCATGCTGGGAAATAGCGTTTGCAGATGTCTACGCATCGTAGCAATAGAGTTCTAATGCTTCTTAAAACGCGATATCGCATCTCACTGCTATGTTTCATGATAAGATATAATATTCATTGCGAAGTGTCATGTATACCTCGTCTTCACTTCAAAAGAATGTAAATGCGACACTTCCATGCTAGGAAGTAGCGTTTGCAGATGTCTACCTATCGTAGCAATAGGGTTCTAATACTTCTTAAAATGCGATATCGCATCACACTTCTATGTTTCATGATAAGATATAATATTCATTGCGAAGTGTCATGTATACCGCGATTTCACTTCACAAGAATGTAAATGCGACACTTCCTTGCTAGGAAATATTGTTTGCAGATGTCTACGTATCATAGCAATAGAGTACTAATGCTTCTTAAAACGAGATGTCGTATTTCATTACTATGCTTCGTAATATGATATAATATTCATTGTGTAATGTTATGTATACCTCGTATTCACTTCAGTGGAATGTAAGTGCGAAATTTCCTTGCTAGGAAATAGAATTTGCAGATGTCTACGTATATAGGCAATAGAGTTCTAATGCTTCTTAAAACGCGATATCGCATCTCACATCTATGTTTCATGATAAGATATAATATTCATTGCGAAGTGTCATGTATACCTCGTATTCACTTCAAAAGAACGTAAATAAGACACTTCCATGCTAGGAAATAGCGTTTGCAGATGTCTACGTATCGTAGCAATAGAGTTCTAATGCTTCTTAGAACGCGATATCGCATCATTCTTCTACGTTTCATGATAAGGTATAATATTCATAGCGAAGTGTCATGTATACCTCGTATTCGCTTCAAATGAATGTAAATGCGACACTTCCATGCTAGGAAATAGCGTTTGCAGATGTCTACGTATCGTAGCAATAGAGTTCTAATGCTTCTTAAAACTGGATATCGCATCTTATTTCTATGTTTCATGATAAGATATAATATTCATAGCGAAGTGTCACTTATACCACGCATGCACTTCAAATGAATGTAAATGCGACACATCCTTGCTGGGAAATAGCGTGTGCAGATGTCTACGTATCGAAGCAATAGAGTTCTAATGCTTCTTAAATCGCGTAATCGCATCTCATTTCTATGTTTCATGATAAGATATAATATTCACTGTGCAGTGTTATGTATACCTAGTGTTCACTTCAAGAGAATGTAAATGCTACAATTCCTTGCTAGGAAATAGCGTTTGCATACGTCTACGTATCGAAGCAATAGATTTCGAAAGCTTGCTAATTCGCGATATCGCATCTCATATCTATTTTTCATGATAATATATAATATTCATTGCGAAGTGTCATGTGTACTTCGCATACACTTCAAAGGAATGTAAATACGACACTTCCTTCCTAAGGAATAGCGTTTGCAGATGTCTACGTATCGATGCAATAGTGTTCTAATGCCTCTTAAATCGCGATATCGCATATCATTCCTATGTTTCATGATAGGATGTAATATTCATTGCGAAGTGTCATATATACCTGGTATTCACTTCAAAAGAATGAAAATGCGAATCTTCCATGCTAGGAAATAGCGACTGCAGATGTCTACGCGTCGAGGCAATAGAGTTCTAATGCTTCTTAAAACGCGATATCGCATCTCAAATCTATGCTTCATGATAAGATATAATGTTCATTGCGAAGTGTCATATATACCTCGAATTCACTTCAAAAGAATGTAAATGCGAATCTTCCTTGCTAGGAAATAGCGTTTGCAGATGACTACGTATCGGAGCAATGGAGTTCTAATGCTTCTCAGGACGAGATATCGCATCTCATTTCTATGCTTCATGATAAGATATAATATTCTTGAGAAGTGTCATGTATACCTCGTATTCCCTCCAAACGAATGTAAATGCGACACTTCCTTGCTAGGAAATGGCGTATTCAGATGTCTACGTATCGTACCAATAGAGTTCTAATGCTGCTTAATTCGCGATATCGCATCTCATTTATATGTTTCGTGATAAGATATAATATTCATCGCGAAGTGTCAGGTATACCTCGTATTCACTTCAAAAGAATGTAAATGCGACACTTCCATGCTAGGAAATAGCGTCTGCAGATGTCTACGCGTCGAGCCAATAGAGTTCTAATGCTTCTTAAAACGCGATATCGAATCTCAATTCTATGTTTCATTATAAGATATAACATTCATTGCGAAGTGTCATGTATACCTCGAATTCACTTCAAAAGAATGTAAATGCGAAACTTCCAAGATAGGAAATAGCGTTTGCAGATATCTCCGCATCGAGGAAATAGGGTTCTAATTCTTCTTAAGACGCGATATCGCATCTCACTTTTATGTTACATGATAAGATATAATGTTTATTGCGAAGTGTCATATATACCTCGTATTCACTTGAAAAGAATGTAAATACTAATCTTCCTTGCTAGGAAATAGCGTTTGCAGATGACTACGTATCGTAGCAATGGAGTTCTAATACATCTCAAATCGAGATATCGCATCTCATTTCTATGCTTCATGATAAGATATAATATTCATTGCGAAGTGTCATGTATACCTGGTATTAACTCCAAACGAATGTAAATGCGACACTTCCCTGCTAGGATGTAGCGTATTCAGATGTCTACGTATGGTAGCAATAGATTTCTAATGCTACATAATTCTCGATATCGAATCTCATTTCTATGTTTCATGATAAGATATAATATTCATTGCGATGTGTCATGTACACCTCGTATTCAATTCAAAAGAATGAAAGTGTGACATTTCCATGCTAGGAAATAGCCTTTGCAGATATCTCCGCATCGAGGCAATAGGGTTCTAATGCTTCTTAAAACGCGATATCGCATCTCACTTTTATGATACATGATAAGATATAATGTTCATTGCGAAGTGTCATGTATACCTCGTATTCACTTCAAAAGAATGTAAATGCGAATCTTCCTTGCTAGGAAATAGCGTTTGCAGATGACTACGTATCGGAGCAAAGGAGTTGTAATGCTTCTCAAAACGAGATATCGCATCTCATTTCTATGCTTCATGATAAGATATAATGTTCATTGCGAAGTGTCATATATACCTCGTATTCACTTCAAAAGAATGTAAATGCGACACTTCCATGCTAGGAAATAGCGACTGCAGATGTCTACGCGTCGAGGCAATAGAGTTCTAATGCTTCTTAAAACGCGATATCGCATCTCAAATCTATGCTTCATGATAAGATATAATGTTCATTGCGAAGTGTCATATATACCTCGAATTCACTTCAAAAGAATGTAAATGCGAATCTTCCTTGCTAGGAAATAGCGTTTGCAGATGACTACGTATCGGAGCAATGGAGTTCTAATGCTTCTCAGGACGAGATATCGCATCTCATTTCTATGCTTCATGATAAGATATAATATTCTTGAGAAGTGTCATGTATACCTCGTATTCCCTCCAAGCGAATGTAAATGCGACACTTCCTTGCTAGGAAATGGCGTATTCAGATGTCTACGTATCGTAGCAATAGAGTTCTAATGCTACTTAAATCGCGATATCGCATCTCATTTATATGTTTCGTGATAAGTTATAATATTCATCGCGAAGTGTCAGGTATACCTCGTAATCACTTCAAAAGAATATAAATGCGACACTTCCATGCTAGGAAATAGCGTCTGCAGATGTCTACGCGTCGAGGCAATAGAGTTCTAATGCTTCTTAAAACGCGATATCGAATCTCTCTTCTATGTTACATGATAAGATATAATATTCATTGCGAAGTGTCACGTATACCTCGTATTCCTCCAAACGAATGTAAATGCGACACTTCCTTGCTAGGAAATGGCGTATTCAGATGTCTACGTATCGTACCAATAGAGTTCTAATGCTGGTTAATTCGCGATATCGCATCTCATTAATATGTTTCGTGATAAGATATAATATTCATCGCGAAGTGTCAGGTATACCTCGTATTCACTTCAAAAGAATGTAAATGCGACACTTCCATGCTAGGAAATAGCGTCTGCAGATGTCTACGCGTCGAGCCAATAGAGTTCTAATGCTTCTTAAAACGCGATATCGAATCTCAATTCTATGTTTCATTATAAGATATAACATTCATTACGAAGTGTCATGTATACCTCGAATTCACTTCAAAAGAATGTAAATGCGAAACTTCCATGCTAGGAAATAGCGTTTGCAGATATCTCCGCATCGAGGAAATAGGGTTCTAATTCTTCTTAAGACGCGATATCGCATCTCACTTTTATGTTACATGATAAGATATAATGTTCATTGCGAAGTGTCATATATACCTCGTATTCACTTGAAAAGAATGTAAATGCTAATCTTCCTTGCTAGGAAATAGCGTTTGCAGATGACTACGTATCGTAGCAATGGAGTTCTAATACATCTCAAATCGAGATATCGCATCTCATTTCTATGCTTCATGATAAGATATAATATTCATTGCGAAGTGTCATGTATACCTGGTATTAACTCCAAACGAATGTAAATGCGACACTTCCCTGCTAGGATGTAGCGTATTCAGATGTCTACGTATGGTAGCAATAGATTTCTAATGCTACATAATTCTCGATATCGAATCTCATTTCTATGTTTCATGATAAGATATAATATTCATTGCGATGTGTCATGTACACCTCGTATTCAATTCAAAAGAATGAAAGTGTGACATTTCCATGCTAGGAAATAGCCTTTGCAGATATCTCCGCATCGAGGCAATAGGGTTCTAATGCTTCTTAAAACGCGATATCGCATCTCACTTTTATGATACATGATAAGATATAATGTTCTTTGCGAAGTGTCATGTATACCTCGTATTCACTTCAAAAGAATGTAAATGCGAATCTTCCTTGCTAGGAAATAGCGTTTGCAGATGACTACGTATCGGAGCAAAGGAGTTGTAATGCTTCTCAAAACGAGATATCGCATCTCATTTCTATGCTTCATGATAAGATATAAAACTCATTGCGAAGTGTCATGTATACCTCGTATTCCCTCCAGACGAATGTAAATGCGACACTTCCTTGCTAGGAAATGGCGTATTCAGATGTCTACGTATCGTAGCAATAAAGTTCTAATGCTACTTAAATCGCGATATCGCATCTCATATATATGTTTCGTGATAAGATATAATATTCATCGCGAAGTGTCAGGTATACCTCGTAATCACTTCAAAAGAATGTAAATGCGACACTTCCATGCTAGGAAATAGCGTCTGCAGATGTCTACGCGTCGAGGCAATAGAGTTCTAATGCTTCTTAAAACGCGATATCGAATCTCTCTTCTATGTTACATGATAAGATATAATATTCATTGCGAAGTGCCATGTATACCTCGTATTCCCTCCAAACGAATGTAAATGCGACAATTCCTTGCTAGGGCATAGCGTTTGCAGATGCCTACGTATCGTAGCAATAGAGTTCTAATGCTTCTTAGATCGCGATATCGCATCTCATTTCTATGTTTCGTGATAAGTTATAATATTCATTCCGAAGTGTAATGTAAACCTCGATTTCGCTTCAAAAGAATGTAAATGCGACTATTGGTTGCTAGGAAATAGCGATTGCAGATGTCTATGTATCGTAGCAATAGAGTTCTAATGCTTCTCAAAACGCGATATCGCATCTCATTTCTATGTTTCATGATAAGATATAATGTTCATTGCGAAGTGTCATATATACCTCGTATTCACTTCAAAAGAATGTAAATGCGACACTTCCATGCTAGGAAATAGCGACTGCAGATGTCTACGCGTCGAGGCAATAGAGTTCTAATGCTTCTTAAAACGCGATATCGCATCTCACTTCTATGCTTCATGATAAGAGATAATGTTCATTGCGAAGTGTCATATATACCTCGTATTCACTTCAAAAGAATGTAAACGCGAATCTTCCTTGCTAGGAAATAGCGTTTGCAGATGACTACGTATCGGAGCAATGGAGTTCTAATGCTTCTCAACACGAGATATCGCATCTCATTTCTATGCTTCATGATAAGATATAATATTCATTGCGAAGTGTCATGTATACCTCGTATTCCCTCCAAACGAATGTAAATGCGACATTTCCTTGCTAGGAAATGGCGTATTCAGATGTCTACGTATCGTACCAATAGAGTTCTAATGCTGCTTAAATCGCGATATCGCATCTCATTTATATGTTTCGTGATAAGATATAATATTCATCGCGAAGTGTCAGGTATACCTCGTATTCACTTCAAAAGAATGTAAATGCGACACTTCCATGCTAGGAAATAGCGTCTGCAGATGTCTACGCGTCGAGCAAATAGAGTTCTAATGCTTCTTAAAACGCGATATCGAATCTCAATTCTATGTTTCATTATAAGATATAACATTCATTGCGAAGTGTCATGTATACCTCGAATTCACTTCAAAAGAATGTAAATGCGAAACTTCCATGCTAGGAAATAGCGTTTGCAGATATCTCCGCATCGAGGAAATAGGGTTCTAATTCTTCTTAAGACGCGATATCGCATCTCACTTTTATGTTACATGATAAGATATAATGTTCATTGCGAAGTGTCATATATACCTCGTATTCACTTGAAAAGAATGTAAATGCTAATCTTCCTTGCTAGGAAATAGCGTTTGCAGATGACTACGTATCGTATCAATGGAGTTCTAATACATCTCAAATCGAGATATCGCATCTCATTTCCATGCTTCATGATAAGATATAATATTCATTGCGAAGTGTCATGTATACCTGGTATTCACTCCAAACGAATGTAAATGCGACACTTCCCTGCTAGGAAGTAGCGTATTCAGATGTCTACGTATGGTAGCAATAGATTTCTAATGCTACATAATTCTCGATATCGAATCTCATTTCTATGTTTCATGATAGGATATAATATTCATTGCGAAGTGTCATATATACCTCGTATTCACTTCTAAAGAATGTAAATGCGACACTTCCATGCTAGGAAATAGCGTCTGCAGATGTCTACGCGTCGAGGCAATAGAGTTCTAATGCTTCTTAAAACGCGATATCGAATCTCTCTTCTATGTTACATGATAAGATATAATATTCATTGCGAAGTGCCATGTATACCTCGTCTTCCTCCAAACGAATGTAAATGCGACAATTCCTTGCTAGGGCATAGCGTTTGCAGATGCCTACGTATCGTAGCAATTGAGTTCTAATGCTTCTTAGATCGCGATATCGCATCTCACTTCTATGCTTCATGATAAGATATAATGTTCATTGCGAAGTGTCATATATACCTCGTATTCACCTCAAAAGAATGTAAATGCGAATCTTTCTTGCTAGGAAATAGCGTTTGCAGATGACTACGTATCGGAGCAATGGAGTTCTAATGCTTCTCAAGACGAGATATCGCATCTCATTTCTATGCTTCATGATAAGATATAATATTCATTGCGAAGTGTCATGTATACCTCGTATTCCCTCCAAACGAATGTAAATGCGACACTTCCTTGCTAGGAAATGGCGTATTCAGATGTCTACGTATCGTAGCAATAGAGTTCTAATGCTACTTAAATCGCGATATCGCATCTCATTTATATGTTTCGTGATATGATATAATATTCATTCCGTAGTGTCATGTAAACCTCGAATTCACTTCAAAAGAATGTAAATGCGACTATTGGTTGCTAGGAAATAGCGATTGCAGATGTCTAGGTATGGTAGCAATAGTGCTCTAATGCTTCTCAAAACGCGATATCGCATTTCATTTCTAAGCTTCCTGATAAGATATGATATTCAGTGCGGATTGTCATGTACACCTCGTATTCACTTCAAAAGAATGTAAATGCGACACTTCCATGCTAGGCAATAGCGTTTGCAGATGTCTACGTATCGCAGCTATAGAGTTCCAATGCTTCCTAAAACGCGATATCGCATCTCCCTCCTATGTTTCATGATAAGGTATAATATTCATTGCGAAGTGTCATGTATACCTCGTATTCACTTCAAATGAATGTAAATGCGACACTTCCGTGCTAGGAAATAGCGTTTGCAGATGTCTACGTATCGTAGCAATAGAGTTCTAATGCTTCTTAAAACGCGATATCGCATCTCACTGACAATGTTTCATGATAAGATATAATATTCATTATGGAGTGATATGTATACCTCGTACTCACTTCAAAAGAATGTAATTGCGACCCTTCCATGCTAGGGAATAGCCTTTTCAGATGTCTACGTATCGTAGCAATAGAGTTCTAATGCTTCTCAAAACGCGATATAGCACCTCATTCCTATGTTTCATGATAAGATATAATATTCATTGCGAAGTGTCATGTATATCTCGTATTCACATCAACAGAATGTAAATGCGACACTTCCATGCTAGGAAATAGCGTTTGCAGATGTCTACGTATCGCAGCTATAGAGTTCCAATGCTTCCTAAAACGCGATATCGCATCTCCCTTCTATGTTTCATGATAAGGTATAATATTCTTTGCGAAGAGTCATGTATACCTCGTATTCACTTCAAATGAATGTAAATGCGACACTTCCATGCTAGGAAATAGCGTTTGCAGATGTCTACGTATCGTAGCAATAGAGTTCTAATGCTTCTTAAAACGCGATATCGCATCTCACTGCTATGTTTCATGATAAGATATAATATTCATTATGGAGTGATATGTATACCTCGTACTCACTTCAAAAGAATGTAAATGCGACCCTTCCATGCTAGGGAATAGCCTTTTCAGATGTCTACGTATCGTAGCAATAGAGTTCTAATGCTTCTCAAAACGCGATGTAGCACCTCCTTCCCATGTTTCATGATAAGATATAATATTCATTGCGATGTGTCATGTATATCTCGTATTCACATCAAAAGAATGTAAATGCGACACTTCCATGCTAGGAAATAGCGTTTGCAGATGTCTACGTATCGTAGCAATAGAGTTCTAATGCTTCTTAAAACGCGATATCGTATCTCACTGCTATGTTTCATGAGAAGATATAATATTCATTATGGAGTGTTATGTATACCTCGTACTCACTTCAAAAGAATGTAAATGCGACCATTCCATCCTGGGAAATAGCGTTTGCAGATGTCTACGTATCGCAGCAATAGAGTTCTAATGCTACCTAAAACGCGATATTGCATCTCACTGCTATGTTTCATTAGAAAATATAATATTCATTATGGAGTGTTATGTATACCTCGTGCTCACTCCAAAAGAATGTAAATTCGACCCTTCCATGCTAGGAACTAGCGTTTGCAGATGTCTACGTATCGTAGCAATAGAGTTCTAATGCTTCTTAGAACGCGATATCGCATCTCACTTCTATGTTTCATGATAAGATATAATATTCATTGCGAAGTGTCATCTATACCTCGTATTCACTTCAACAGAATGTAAATGCGACACTTCCATGCTAGGAAATAGTGTTTGCAGATGTCTACGTATCGTAGTAATAGGGTTCTAATGCTTCTTAGAACGCGATATCGCATCTCACTTCTATGTTCCATGATAAGATATAATATTCATTGCGAAGTGTCATGTATACCTCGATTTCACTTCACAAGAATGTAAATGCGACACTTCCTTGCTAGGAAATATTGTTGGCAGATGTCTACGTATCACAGCAATAGAGTACTAATGATTCTTAAAACGAGATGTCGTACTTCCTTTCTATGTTTCGTAATAAGATATAATATTCATTGTGTAATGTTACGTATACCTCGTATTCACTTCAGTGGAATGTAAGTGCGAAATTTCCTTGCTAGGAAATAGGGTTTGCAGATATCTACGTATATTAGCAATAGAGTTCTAATTCTTCTCAAAACGCAATATAGAACCTCATTCCTATGTTTCATGATAAGATATAATATTCATTACGAAGTGTCATGTATATCTCGTACTCACTTCAAAAGAATGTAAATGCGACACTTCCATGCTAGGAAATAGCGTTTGCAGATGTCTACGTATCGTAGCAATAGAGTTCTAATGCTTCTTAAAACGCGATAAAGCTTCTCACTTCTATGTTTCATGATAAGATATAATATTCAGTGCGAAGTGTCATGTATACCTCGATTTCACTTCACAGGAATGTAAATGCGACACTTACTTGCTAGGAAATATTGTTTGCAGATGTCTACGCATCACTGCAATAGAGTACTAATGCTTCTTAAAACGAGATGTCGTATTTCATTCCTATGTTTCGTAATAAGATATAATACTCATTGTGTAATGCTATGTATACCTCGTATTCACTTCAGTGGAATGTAAGTACCACATGTCCACGCTAGGAAATAGAGTTTGCAGATGTCTACGTAAATTAGCAATAGAGTTCTAATGCTTCTCAAAACGCGATATAGCACCTCATTCCTATGTTTCATGATAAGATATAATATTCATTTCGAAGTGTCATGTATATCTCGTATTCACTTCAAAAGAATGTAAATGCGGCACTTCCATGCTAGGAAATAGCGACTGCAGATGTCTACGTACCGTAGCGATAGAGTTCTAATGCTTCTTAAAACGAGATGTCGCATTTGATTTCCATGTTTCGTAATAAGATATAATATTCATTGTGGAGTGTCATGTATACCTCGTACTCACATCACAAGAATGTAAATGCGACACATCCATGCAAGGAAATAGCGTTTGCAGATGTCAACGTATATCAGCAATAGAGATCTAATGCTTCTCAATACGCGATATCGCAACTCATTCCTATGTTTCATGAGAAGATATAATATTCATTGCGAAGTGTCATGTATATCTCGTATTCACTTCAAAAGAATGTAAATGCCAAACTTCCATGCTAGGAAATAGCTTTTGCAGATGTCTACGTATCGTGGCGATAGATTTCTATTGCTTCCTAAAACGCGATATCGCATCTCACTTCTATGTTTCATGATAAGATGTAATATTCATTGCGAAGTGTCATGTATACCTCGTATTCACTTCAAAAGAATGTAAATGCGACACTTCCGTGCTAGGAAAATAGCTTTTGCAGATGTCTACGTATCGTAGCAATGGAGTTCTAATGCTTCTTAAAACGCGATATCGCATCTCACTTTTATGTTTAATGATAAGATATAATATTCATTGCGAGGTGTCATTTATACCTCGTATTCACTTCAAGTGAATGAAAATGCGACTCTTCCTTGCTAGGAAATAACATTTGCAGATGTCTACGCATCGTAGCAATAGAGTTCTAGCGCTTCTTAAATCGCGATATCGCATCTCACTTCTATGTTTCGAGATAAGATATAATATTCATTGCGAGGTGTCATGTATACCTCGTATTCACTTCAAGAGAATGCAAATGCAACACTTCCATGCGAGGAAATATCGTTTGCAGATGTCTACGTATCGTAGCAATAGAGCTCTAATGCTTCTAAAAACGCGATATCGCATCTCACTTCTATGTTTCATGATAAGATATAATTTATATTGCGAAGTGTTATCTATACCTTGTATTCACTTCAAAAGAATGTATATGCGACACTTCCTTGCTAGGAAATAGCGTTTCCAGATGACCACGTATTGAAAGAATAGAGTTCTAATACTTATGAAAACGGGATGTCGCATCTCATTTCTATGTTTCATGATAAGATATAATATTTGTTGTAGAGTGTTCTGTATACCTCGTATTCACTTCAAAAGAATGTAAATGCGACACTTCCATGCTAGGAAAATAGCTTTTGCAGGTGTCTACGTATCGTAGCAATGGAGTTCTAATGCTTCTTAAAACGCGATATCGCATATCACTTCTATGTTTCATGATAAGATATAATATTCATTGCGAAGTGTCATTTATACCTCGTATTCACTTCAAATGAATGTAAATGCGACACTTCCTTGCTAGGAAATAACATTTGCAGATGTCTACGCATCGTAGCAATAGAGTTCTAGCGCTTCTTAAATCGCGATATCGCATCTCACTTCTATGTTTCGAGATAAGATATAATATTCATTGCGTGGTGCCATGTATACCTCGTATTCACTTCAAAAGAATGTAAATGCGACACTTCCTTGCTAGGTCATAGCGTTTCCAGATGACCACGTATCGTAAGGATGGAGATTTAATGATTCTCAAAACTCGATATAGCACCTCATTCCTATGTTTCATGATAAGATATAATATTCATTGTGGAGCGTTATGTATACCTCGTATTCGCTTCAAAAGATTGTAAATGCGACACTTCCTTGCTAGGAAATATTGTTTGCAGATGTCTACGTATCGTAGCAATAGAGCTCTAATGCTTCTAAAAACGCGATATCGCATCTCACTTCTATGTTTCATGATAAGATATAATATATATTGCGAAGTGTCATGTATACCTCGTATTCACTTCAAAAGAATGTATATGCGACACTTCCTTCCTAGGAAATAACATTTGCAGATGACCACGTATCGAAAGAATAGAGTTCTAATTCTTATGAAAACGAGATGTCGCATCTCATTTCTATGTTTCATGATAAGATATAATATCCATTGCGATGTGCCATGTAATCCTCGTATTCACTTCAATGGAATGTAAATGCAACATTTCCTTGCTAGGAAATAGAGTATGCAGATGTCTACGTATATTAGCAATAGAGTTCTAACGCTTTCCAAAACTCGATATAGCCCCTCACTCCTATGTTTCGTGATAAGATATAATATTCATTGCGATGTGTCATGTATACCTCGTATTCACTTCAAAGGAATGTAAACGCGACACTTGCATCCTAGGAAACAGCGTTTGCAGATGTCTACGTATCGTAGCAATAGTGTTCTAATGCTTCTTAAAACGAGATGTCGCATTTCAATTCTATGTTTCATGATTAGGTATCACATTCATAGCGAAGTGTCACGTATACCTCGTACTCACTTCAAAAGATTGTAAATGCGACACTTCCATGCTAGGAAATAGCGACGGTAGATGTCTACGTATCGTAGCAATAGAATTCTAATGCTTGTTAAAACGAGATGTCGCATTTCATTTCTATGTTTCGTGATAAGATATAATATTCATTGTGGAGTGTTAGGTATACCTCGTATTCACTTCAAAGGAATGTAAATGCGACACTTCCTTGCTAGGAAATATTGTTCGCAGATGTCTACGTATCGTAAAAGTAGAGTCCTAATGCTTCTTAAAACGCGATATCGCATATTTCCACTATGTTTCTTGATAAGATATAATATTCATTGCGAAGTGTCATGTATACCTCGGATTCTCTTCAAAAGAATGTAAATGCGACACTTGGATGCTAGGAAATAGCGTTTGCAGATGCCTACGTATCGTAGTAATAGAGTTCTAATGCTTCTAAAACGCGATATCGCATCTCACTCCTATGTTTCATGATAAGATATAATATTCATTGCGAAGTGTCATGTATACCTCGTATTCACTTCAAAAGAATGTAAATGCGACACTTCCATGCTAGGAAATAGCGTTTGCAGATGTCTACGTATCACAGCAATAGAGTACTTATGCTTCTGAATACGAGATGTCGTATTTCATTTCTATGTTTCGTAATAAGATATAATATTCATTGTGTAATGTTATGTATACCTTGTATTCACTTCAATGGAATGTAAGTGCGACATTTCCATGATAGGAAATAGAATTTGCAGTTGTCTACGTATATTAGCAATAGAGTTCTAATGCTTCTTAAAACGCGATTTCGCATCTCACTTATATGTTTCATGATAAGGTATAATATTCATTGCGAAGTGTCATGTATACCTCGTATTCACTTCAATTGAATGTAAATGCGACACTTCCTTGCTAGGAAATATTGTTTGCAGATGTATACGTATCGTAAAAGTAGAGTCCTAATGCTCCTTAAAACGCGATATCGCATATTTCCACTATGTTTCTTGATAAGATATAATATTCATTGCGAAGTGTCATGTATACCTCGGATTCTCTTCAAAAGAATGTAAATGCGACACTTGGATGCTAGGAAATAGCGTTTGCAGATGCCTACGTATCGTAGTAATAGAGTTCTAATGCTTCTAAAACGCGATATCGCATCTCACTTCTATGTTTCATGATAAGATATAATATTCATTGCGAAGTGTCATGTATACCTCGTATTCACTTCATAAGAATGTAAATGCGACACTTCAATGCTAGGAAATAGCGTATGCAGATATCTACGTATCACAGCAATAGAGTACTTATGCTTCTGAAAACGAGATGTCGTATTTCATTTCTATGTTTCGTAATAAGATATAATATTCATTGTGTAATGTTATGTATACCTCGTATTCACTTCAATGGAATGTAAGTGCGACATTTCCATGATAGGAAATAGAATTTGCAGTTGTCTACGTATATTAGCAATAGAGTTCTAATGCTACTCAAAACGCAATATAGCACCTCATTCCTATGTTTCATGATAAGATATAATATTCATTGCGAAGTGTCATGTATATCTCGTATTCACTTCAAAAGAATGTAAATGCGACACTTCCATGCTAGGAAATAGCGTTTGCAGATGTCTACGTATCGTAGCAATATAGTTCTAATGCTTCTTAAAACGCGATATCGCATCTCACTTCTATGTTTCATGATATGATATAATATCCATTGCGAAGTGTCATGTATACCTCGTATTCACTTCAAAAGAATGTAAACGCTACACTTCCATGCTAGGAAATAGCGTTTTCTAATGTCTACGTATCGTAGCAATAGTGTTCTAATGCTTCTTAAAACGCGATATCGCATCTCACTTCTATGTTTCATGATAAGATATAATATTCATTGCGAAGTGTCATGTATACCTCGTATTCACTTCAAAAGATTGTAAGTACGACACTTCCTTGCTAGGAAATATTGTTTGCAGATGTCTACGTATCGTAAAAGTAGAGTTCTATTGCTTCTTGAAACGCGATATCGCGTATTTCCTTTATGTTTCTTGATAAGATATAATATTCATTGCGAAGTGTCATGTATACCTCGTATTCACTTCAAAAGAATGTAAATGCGACACTTGCATGCTAGGAAATAGCGTTTGCAGATGTCTACGTATCGTAGCAATAGAGTTCTAATGCTTCTTAAAACGCTATATCGCATCTCACTTCTATGTTTCATGATAAGATATAATATTCATTGCGAAGTGTCATGTATACCTCGTATTCACTTCAAAAGATTGTAAATGCGACACTTCCTTGCTAGGAAATATTGTTTGCAGATGTCTACGTATCGTAAAATTAGAGTTCTAATGCTTCTTAAAACGCGATATCGCATATTTCCACTATGTTTCTTGATAAGATATAATATTCATTGCGAAGTGTCATGTATACCTCGTATTCACTTCAAAAGAATGTAAATGCGACACTTGCATGCTAGGAAATAGCGTTTGCAGATGCCAACGTAACGTAGCAATAGAGTTCTAATGCTTCTCAAAACGCAATATAGCACCTTATTCCTATGTTTCATGATAAAATATAATATTCATTGCGAAGTGTCATGTATACCTCGTATTCACTTCAAAAGAATGTAAATGCGACACCTCCATGCTAGGAATTAGGGTTTGCAGATGTCTACGTATCGTAGCAAGAGATTTCTAATGCATCTTAAAACGAGATTTCGCCTTTCATTTCTATGTTTCGTGATAAGATATAATATTCATTGCGAAGTGTCATGTATACCTCGTATTCACTTCAAAAGAATGTAAATGCGACACTTCCATGCTAGGAAATAGCCTTTGCAGATGTCTACGTATCGTAGCAATAGAGTTCTAATGCTACTTAAAACGTGATGTCGTATTTCATTTCTATGTTTCGTGATAAGATATAATATTCATTGTGGAGTGTTATGTATACCTCGTATTGACTCCAAAAGAATGTAAATGCTACACTTCCTTGCTAGGAAATAACATTTGCAGATGTCTACGCATCGCACCCATAGAGTTCTAGTGCTTCTTAAACAGCGATATCGCATTTCACTTCTATGTTTCGTGATAAGACATAATATTCATTGTGAAGTGTTATGTATACCTCGTATTATCTTCAAAAGAATGTAAATGCGGCACTTCCATGATAGGATATAGCGTTTGCAGATGTCTACGTATCGTAGCAATAGAGTTCTAATGATTCTTAAAACGAGATGTCGCATCTCACTTCTATGTTTCATGATAAGATATAATATTCATTGCGAAGTGTCATGTATACCTCGCATTCACGTCAAAAGATTGTAAATGCGACACTTCCTTGCTAGGAAATATTGTTTGCAGATGTCTACGTATCGTAAAAGTAGAGTCCTAATGCTTCTTAAAACGCGATATCGCATATTTCCACTATGTTTCTTGATAAGATATAATATTCATTGCGAAGTGTCATGTATACCTCGGATTCTCTTCAAAAGAATGTAAATGCGACACTTGGATGCTAGGAAATAGCGTTTGCAGATGCCCACGTATCGTAGTAATAGAGTTCTAATGCTTCTAAAACGCGATATCGCATCTCACTTCTATGTTTCATGATAAGATATAATATTCATTGCGAAGTGTCATGTATACCTCGTATTCACTTCATAAGAATGTAAATGCGACACTTCAATGCTAGGAAATAGCGTATGCAGATGTCTACGTATCACAGCAATAGAGTACTTATGCTTCTGAAAACGAGATGTCGTATTTCATTTCTATGTTTCGTAATAAGATATTATATTCATTGTGTAATGTTATGTATACCTCGTATTCACTTCAATGGAATGTAAGTGCGACATTTCCATGGTAGGAAATAGGGTCTGCAGATGTCTACGTATATTAGCAATAGAGTTCTAATGCTTCTCAAAACGCAATATAGCACCTTATTCCTATGTTTCATGATAAGATATAATATTCATTGCGAAGTGTCATGTATACCTCGTATTCTCTTCAAAAGAATGTAAAAGCGACACTTCCTTGCTAGGAAATAGCGTTTCCAGATGACCTCGTATCGTAAGAATGGAGTTCTAATGCTCCTTAGAACGAGATGTCGCATTTCATTTCTATGTTTCGTGATAAGATATAATATTCATTGTGGAGTGTTATGTATACCTCGTATTCACTTCAAAAGATTGTAAATGCGACACTTCCTTGCTAGGAAATATTGTTTGCGGATGTCTACGTATCGTAAAAATAGAGATCTATTGCTTCTTGAAACGCGATATCGCGTATTTCCCTTATGTTTCATGATAAGAAATAATACTCAGTCCGATGTGTCATGTATATCTCGTATTCACTTGAAAAGAATGTAAATGCCAAACTTCCATGCTAGGAAATAGCGTTTGCAGATGTCTACGTATCGTAGCAATAGAGTTCTAATGCTTCTCAAACCGCGATACCGCAACTCATTCCTATGTTTCATGATAAGATATAATATTCATTGCGAAGTGTCATGTATACCTCGTATTCACTTCAAAAGAATGTAAATGCGACACTTCCATGCTAGGAAATAGCGTTTGCAGATGTCTACGTATCATAGCAATAGAGTACTTATGCTTCTGAATACGAGATGTCGTATTTCATTTCTATGTTTCGTAATAAGATATAATATTCATTGTATAATGTTATGTATACCTCGTATTCACTTCAATGGAATGTAAGTGCGACATTTCCATGATAGGAAATAGAATTTGCAGTTGTCTACGTATATTAGCAATAGAGTTCTAATGCTACTCAAAACGCAATATAGCACCTCATTCCTATGTTTCATGATAAGATATAATATTCATTGCGAAGTGTCATGTATATCTCGTATTCACTTCAAAAGAATGTAAATGCGACACTTCCATGCTAGGAAATAGCGTTTGCAGATGTCTACGTATCGTAGCAATATAGTTCTAATGCTTCTTAAAACGCGATATCGCATCTCACTTCTATGTTTCATGATATGATATAATATCCATTGCGAAGTGTCATGTATACCTCGTATTCACTTCAAAAGAATGTAAATGCTACACTTCCATGCTAGGAAATAGCGTTTGCTAATGTCTACGTATCGTAGCAATAGTGTTCTAATGCTTCTTAAAACGCGATATCGCATCTCACTTCTATGTTTCATGATAAGATATAATATTCATTGCGAAGTGTCATGTATACCTCGTATTCACTTCAAAAGATTGTAAGTACGACACTTCCTTGCTAGGAAATATTGTTTGCAGATGTCTACGTATCGTAAAAGTAGAGTTCTATTGCTTCTTGAAACGCGATATCGCGTATTTCCTTTATGTTTCTTGATAAGATATAATATTCATTGCGAAGTGTCATGTATACCTCGTATTCACTTCAAAAGAATGTAAATGCGACACTTGCATGCTAGGAAATAGCGTTTGCAGATGTCTACGTATCGTAGCAATAGAGTTCTAATGCTTCCTAAAACGCGATATCACATCTCACTTCTGTGTTTCGAGATAAGATATAATTTTCATTGCGAAGTGTCATGTATACCTCTTATTCTCTTCAAAAGAATGTAAAAGCGACACTTCCTTGCTAGGAAATAGCGTTTCCAGATGACCACGTATCGTAGCAATAGAGTTCTAATGCTTCTTAAAACGCGATATCGCATCTCACTTCTATGTTTCATGATAAGATATAATATTCATTGCGAAGTGTCATGTATACCTCGTATTCACTTCAAAAGATTGTAAATGCGACACTTCCTTGCTAGGAAATATTGTTTGCAGATGTCTACGTATCGTAAAAATAGAGTTCTATTGCTTCTTGAAACGCGATATCGCGTATTTCCTTTATGTTTCTTGATAAGATATAATATTCATTGCGAAGTGTCATGTATACCTCGTATTCACTTCAAAAGAATGTAAATGCGACACTTGCATGCTAGGAAATAGCGTTTGCAGATGTCTACGTATCGTAGCAATAGCGTTCTAATGCTACTTAAATCGCGATATCGCATCTCATTTCTATGTTTCGTGATAAGATATAATATTCATAGCGAAGTGTCATGTATACCTCGTATTCACTTCAAAAGAACATAAATGCGACTACTGCTCGCTAGGAAATAGCGTTTGCAGATGTCTCCGCATCGAGACCGTAGATTTCTAATGCTTCCTAAAACGCGATACCGCATCCCTCTACCGTGTTTTATGATAAGATATAATATTCATTGCGAAGTGTCATGTATACCTCGTATTCTCTTCAATTGAATGTAAGTGCGACACTTCCATGCTTGGAAATAGCGTTTGCAGATGTCTACGTATCGTAGCAACAGAGTTCTAATGCTTCTTAAAACGAGATGTCGCATCTCACTTCTATGTTTCGAGACATGGTATAATATTCATTGCGAAGTGTCATGTATACCTCGTATTCACTTCAAATGAATGTAAATGCGAAACTTCCTTGCTAGGAAATAGCGTTTGCAGATGTCTACGTATCGTAGCAATAGAGTTCTAATGCTTCCTAAAACGCGATATCACATCTCACTTCTGTGTTTCGAGATAAGATATAATTTTCATTGCGAAGTGTCATGTATACCTCTTATTCTCTTCAAAAGAATGTAAAAGCGACACTTCCTTGCTAGGAAATAGCGTTTCCAGATGACCACGTATCGTAGCAATAGAGTTCTAATGCTTCTTAAAACGCGATATCGCATCTCACTTCTATGTTTCATGATAAGATATAATATTCATTGCGAAGTGTCATGTATACCTCGTATTCACTTCAAAAGAACATAAATGCGACTACTGCTCGCTAGGAAATAGCGTTTGCAGATGTCTCCGCATCGAGACCGTAGATTTCTAATGCTTCCTAAAACGCGATACCGCATCCCTCTACCGTGTTTTATGATAAGATATAATATTCATTGCGAAGTGTCATGTATACCTCGTATTCTCTTCAAATGAATGTAAGTGCGACACTTCCATCCTAGGAAATAGCGTTTGCAGATATCTCCGCATCGAGGCAATAGGGTTCTAATGCTTCTTAAAACGCGATATCGCATCTCACATCTATGTTACATGATAAGATATAATATCCATTCCGAAGTGTCATGTATACCTCGTATACACTTAAAAAGAATGTAAATGCGACACTTCCTTGCTAGGAAATAGCGTTTGCAGATGTCTCCGTACCGAAGCAATAGAGTTCTATTACTTCTTAAAACGGGATACCGCATCTCATTTCTATGTTTCATGATAAGGTATAATATTAATTGCGAAGTGTCATGTATAACTCCTATTCACTTCAAAAGAATGTAAATGCGACACTTTCTTGCTTGGAAATAGCGTTTGCAGATGTCTACGTATCGACGCAATAGTGTTCTAATGCTTCTTAAATCGCCATATTACATCTCATTTCTATGTTTCATGATAAGATATAATATTCATTGCGAAGTGTCATGTATACCCCGTATTCCTTTCAAAAGAATGTAAATGCGACACTTCCTTGCTTGGAAGTAGCGTTTGCAGATATCTACGTATCGACGCAGTAGTGTACTAATGCTTCTTAAATCGCCATATTACATCTCATTTCTATGTTTCACGATAAGATATAGTATTCATTGCGAAGTGTCATGTATACCTCGTATTCCTTTCAAAAGAATGTAAATGCGACAATTCCTTGCTTGGAAGTAGCGTTTGCACATGTCTACGTATCGAAGCAATAGAGTTCTAATGCTTCTTAACGCGCCATATTACATCTCATTTCTATGTTTCATGGTACGATATAATATTTTTTGCGGAGTGTTATGTATACCTCGTATTCACCTCAAAAGAATGTAAATGCGACACTTCCTTGCTAGGAAATAGCGTTTGCAGATGTCTACGTATCGTGGCACTAGAGTTCTAATGCTTCTCAAAACACGATATCGCTTCTCATTTCTATGTTTCATGATAATATATAAAATTCTTTGTGAAGTGTTACGTATACCTCGTACTCACTTCAAAAGAATGTAAATGCGACACTTCCTTGCTTGGAAATAGCGTTTGTAGATGTCTACGTATCGAAGCAATTGAGTTCTAGTGCTTCTTAAATCGCCATATTGCATCACATTTATATGTTTCATGATAAGATATAATATTCATTGCGAAGTGTCATGTATACCTCGTATTCCTTTCAAAGGAATGTAAATGCGACACTTCCTTCCATGGAAGTAGCGTTTGCAGATGTCTACGTATCGAAGCAATAGAGTTCTAATGCTTCTTAATTCGCCATATTACATCTCATTTCTATGTTTCATGGTAAGATATAATATTCATTGTGAAGTGTTATGTATACCTCGTATTCACTTCAAAAGAATGTAAATGCGACACTTCCTTCCAAGGAAATAGCGTTTGCAGATGACTACGTATCGTAGCATTAGTGCTCTAATGCTTCTCAGAACGCGACAGCGTTTCTCATGTCTATGTTTCATGATAGTATATAATATTCCTTGCGTAGTGTCATGTATACCTCGCATACACTTCAAATGAATGTAAATGCGACACTTCCTTGCTTGGAAATAGCGTTTGTAGATGTCTACGTATCGAAGCAATAGAGTTCTAGTGCTTCTTAATTCGCCATATTACATCTCATTTCTATGTTTCATGGTAAGATATAATATTCATTGTGAAGTGTTATGTATACGTCGTATTCACTTCAAAAGAATGTAAATGCGACACTTCCTTGCAAGGAAATAGCGTTTGCAGATGACTACGTATCGTAGCATTAGTGCTCTAATGCTTCTCAGAACGCGACAGCGTTTCTCATGTCTATGTTTCATGATAGTATATAATATTCCTTGCGTAGTGTCGTGTATACCTCGCATACACTTCAAGTGAATGTAAATGCGACACTTCCTTGCTAGGAAATAGCGTTTGCAGATGTCCACGTATCGTAGCATTAGTGCTCTAATACTTCTCAAAACGCGACAGCGTTTCCCATTTCTATGTTTCATGATAGTATATAATATTCATTGCGTAGTGTTAGGTATACCTCGCATACACTTCAAATGAATGTAAATGTGACACTTCCTTGCTAGAAAATAGCGTTTGCAGATGTCTACGTATCGTGGAATTAGAATTCTAATGCTTCTCAAAACACGATATCGCTTCTCATTTCTATGTTTCATGATAATATATAAAATTCTTTGTGAAGTGTTATGTATACCTCGTACTCACTTCAAAAGAATGTAAATGCGACACTTCCTTGCTTGGAAATAACGTTTGCAGATGTCTACGTATCGAAGCAATAGAGTTCTAGTGCTTCTTAAATCGCCATATTGCATCACATTTCTATGTTTCATGATAAGATATAATATTCATTGTGGAGTGTTATGTATACCTCGTATTCACTTCAAAAGAATGTAAACGCGACACTTCATTGCCAGGAAATAGCGTTTGTAGATGTCTATGTATCGTAGTATTAGAATTCTAATGCTTCTCAAAACGCGATATCTCTACTCATTACTATGTTTCATGATAATATACAAAATTCTTTGTGAAGTGTTATGTATACCTTGTATTCACTTCAAAAGAATGTAAGTGCGACACTTCCCTGCTTGGAAGTAGCGTTTGCAGATGTCTACGTATCGAAGCAATAGTGTTCTAATGCTTCTTATATCGCCATATTACATCTCATTTCTATGTTTCATGATAAGATATAATATTCTTTGCGAAGTGTCATGTATACCTCGTAATCCTTTCAAAAGAATGTAAATGCGACACTTCCTTGCTTGGAAATAGCGTTTGCAGATGCCTACGTATCGAAGCAATAGAGTTCTAATGCTTCCTAAATCGCCATATTGCATCTCATTTCTATGTTTCATGATAAGATATAATATTCATTGTGGAGTGTTATGTGTAACGCGTATTCACTTCAAAAGAATGTAAACGCTACACTTCCTTGCTAGGAAGTAGCGTTTGCAGATGTCTACGTATCGAACCAATAGGTTTCTAATGCTTCTTAAATCGCCATATCGCATCTCAATTCTATGTTTCATGATAAGATATAGTAATCATTGTGCAGTGTTATGTATATCTCGTCTATACTTCAAATGAATGTAATTGCGACACTTCCTTGCTAGGAAGTAGCGTCTGCAGATGTCTACGTATCAAAGCAGTAGAGCTCTAATGCTTCTTAAAACGCGATGTCGCATCTCACTACTATGTTTCATTATAAGATATACTATTCATTGCGAAGTGTCATGTGTAGCTCGCATACACTTCAAATGACTGTAAACGCAAAACTTCCATGCTAGGAAATATCGTTTGTCGATGTCTAAGTATCGTAGCAATAGAGTTCTGATGCTTATTAAGACGCGATATCGCATCCCACTTCTATGTTTCTTTATAAGATATAATATTCATTGAAACGTGTCATGTATAGCTCGGATACACTTCAAAAGAATGTAAATGCAACACTTCCTTGCTAGGAAATAGCGTTTGCAGATGTCTACGTATCGAAGCAATAGAGTTCTAGTGCTTCTTAAATCGCCATATTGCATCACATTTCTATGTTTCATGATAAGATATAATATTAATTGCGAAGTGTCATGTATACCTCGTATTCACTTCAAAAGAATGTAAATGCGACACTTCCTTCCAAGGAAATAGCGTTTGCAGATGACTACGTATCGTAGCATTAGTGCTCTAATGCTTCTCAGAACGCGACAGCGTTTCTCATGTCTGTGTTTCATGATAGTATATAATATTCCTTGCGTAGTGTCACGTATACCTCGCATACACTTCAAATGAATGTAAATGCGACACTTCCTTGCTAGGAAATAGCGTTTGCAGATGTCCACGTATCGTAGCATTAGTGCTCTAATGCTTCTCGAAACGCGACAGCGTTTCCCATTTCTATGTTTCATGATAGTATATAATATTCATTGCGTAGTGTTAGGTATACCTCGCATACACTTCAAATGAATGTAAATGCGACACTTCCTTGCTAGAAAATAGCGTTTGCAGATGTCTACGTATCGTGGAATTAGAGTTCTAATGCTTCTCAAAACACGATATCGCTTCTCATTTCTATGTTTCATGATAATGTATAAAATTCTTTGTGAAGTGTTATGTATACCTCGTACTCACTTCAAAAGAATGTAAATGCGACACTTCCTTGCTAGGAAATAGCGTTTGCAGATGTCTACGTATCGTGGCACTAGAGTTCTAATGCTTCTCAAAACACGATATCGCTTCTCATTTCTATGTTTCATGATAATATATAAAATTCTTTGTGAAGTGTTACGTATACCTCGTACTCACTTCAAAAGAATGTAAATGCGACACTTCCTTGCTTGGAAATAGCGTTTGTAGATGTCTACGTATCGAAGCAATAGAGTTCTAGTCCTTCTTAAATCGCCATATTGCATCACATTTCTATGTTTCATGATAAGATATAATATCCATTCCGAAGTGTCATGTATACCTCGTATACACTTCAAAAGAATGTAAATGCGACACTTCCTTGCTAGGAAATAGCGTTTGCAGATGTCTCCGTACCGAAGCAATAGAGTTCTATTACTTCTTAAAACGGGATACCGCATCTCATTTCTATGTTTCATGATAAGGTATAATATTAATTGCGAAGTGTCATGTATAACTCCTATTCACTTCAAAAGAATGTAAATGCGACACTTCCTTGCTTGGAAATAGCGTTTGCAGATGTCTACGTATCGACGCAATAGTGTTCTAGTGCTTCTTAAATCGCCATATTACATCTCATTTCTATGTTTCATGATAAGATATAATATTCATTGCGAAGTGTCATGTGTACCCCGTATTCCTTTCAAAAGAATGTAAATGCGACACTTCCTTGCTTGGAAATAGCGTTTGCAGATGTCTACGTATCGACGCAATAGTGTTCTAATGCTTCTTAAATCGCCATATTACATCTCATTTCTATGTTTCATGATAAGATATAATATTCATTGCGAAGTGTCATGTATACCACGTATTCCAGTCAAAAGAATATAAATGCGACACTTCCTTGCTTGGAAGTAGCGTTTGCACATGTCTACGTATCGAAGCAATAGAGTTCTAATGCTTCTAAACTCGCCATATTACATCTCATTTCTATGTTTCATGGTAAGATATAATATTCATTGTGAAGTGTTATGTATACCTCGTATTCACTTCAAAAGAATGTAAATGCGACACTTCCTTGCAAGGAAATAGCGTTTGCAGATGTCTACGTATCGTGGCACTAGAGTTCTAATGCTTCTCAAAACACGATATCGCTTCTCATTTCTATGTTTCATGATAATATATAAAATTCTTTGTGAAGTGTTACGTATACCTCGTACTCACTTCAAAAGAATGTAAATGCGACACTTCCTTGCTTGGAAATAGCGTTTGTAGATGTCTACGTATCGAAGCAATAGAGTTCTAGTCCTTCTTAAATCGCCATATTGCATCACATTTCTATGTTTCATGATAAGATATAATATCCATTCCGAAGTGTCATGTATACCTCGTATACACTTCAAAAGAATGTAAATGCGACACTTCCTTGCTAGGAAATAGCGTTTGCAGATGTCTCCGTACCGAAGCAATAGAGTTCTATTACTTCTTAAAACGGGATACCGCATCTCATTTCTATGTTTCATGATAAGGTATAATATTAATTGCGAAGTGTCATGTATAACTCCTATTCACTTCAAAAGAATGTAAATGCGACACTTCCTTGCTTGGAAATAGCGTTTGCAGATGTCTACGTATCGACGCAATAGTTTTCTAATGCTTCTTAAATCGCCATATTACATCTCATTTCTATGTTTCATGATAAGATATAATATTCATTGCGAAGTGTCATGTGTACCCCGTATTCCTTTCAAAAGAATGTAAATGCGACACTTCCTTGCTTGGAAATAGCGTTTGCAGATGTCTACGTATCGACGCAATAGTGTTCTAATGCTTCTTAAATCGCCATATTACATCTCATTTCTATGTTTCATGATAAGATATAATATTCATTGCGAAGTGTCATGTATACCTCGTATTCCAGTCAAAAGAATGTAAATGCGACACTTCCTTGCTTGGAAGTAGCGTTTGCACATGTCTACGTATCGAAGCAATAGAGTTCTAATGCTTCTTAAATCGCCATATTACATCTCATTTCTATGTTTCATGATTAGATATAATATTCATTGTGGAGTGTTATGTATACCTCGTATTCACATCAAAAGAATGTAAACGCGACACTTCCTTGCTAGGAAGTAGCGTTTGCAGATGTCTACGTATCGAAGCAACAGAATTCTAGCGCTTCTTATATCGCCATATCGCATCGCATTTCTATGTTTCATGATAGGATAAAATATTCATTGCGGTGTGTCATGTATACCTCGCGTACAATTCAAATGAATGTAAATGCGGCACTATCTTGCTAGGAAATAGCGCTTGCAGACGTCTGCGTATCGTAGCATTACAGTTCTAATGCTTCTCAAAACGAGATGTCGCATCACATTTCTATGTTTCATGACAAGATATAATATTCATTGCGAAGTGTCATGTATACCTCGCGTACACTTCAAATGAATGTAAATGCGACTCTGCCTTGCTAGGAAATAGCGTCTGCAGATATCTACGTATCGTAGCAATAGAGTTCTAATGCTTCTCAAAACGCGATATAGCATCTCATTTCTATGTCCCATTATAAGATATAATATTCATTGTGCAGTGTTATGTATACCTTGTATTCACTTCAAAAGAATGTAAATGCGACACTTCCTTGCTTGGAAATAGCGTTTGTAGATGTCTACGTATCGAAGCAATAGAGTTCTAGTGCTTCTTAAATCGCCATATTGCATCACATTTCTATGTTTCATGATAAGATATAATATTAATTGCGAAGTGTCATGTATACCTCGTATTCACTTCAAAAGAATGTAAATGCGACACTTCCTTCCAAGGAAATAGCGTTTGAAGTTGACTACGTATCGTAGCATTAGTGCTCTAATGCTTCTCAGAACGCGACAGCGTTTCTCATGTCTGTGTTTCATGATAGTATATAATATTCCTTGCGTAGTGTCACGTATACCTCGCATACATTTCAAATGAATGTAAATGCGACACTTCCTTGCTAGGAAATAGCGTTTGCAGATGTCCACGTATCGTAGCATTAGTGCTCTAATGCTTCTCGAAACGCGACAGCGTTTCCCATTTCTATGTTTCATGATAGTATATAATATTCATTGCGTAGTGTTAGGTATACCTCGCATACACTTCAAATGAATGTAAATGCGACACTTCCTTGCTAGAAAATAGCGTTTGCAGATGTCTACGTATCGTGGCACTAGAGTTCTAATGCTTCTCAAAACACGATATCGCTTCTCATTTCTATGTTTCATGATAATATATAAAATTCTTTGTGAAGTGTTACGTATACCTCGTACTCACTTCAAAAGAATGTAAATGCGACACTTCCTTGCTTGGAAATAGCGTTTGTAGATGTCTACGTATCGAAGCAATAGAGTTCTAGTCCTTCTTAAATCGCCATATTGCATCACATTTCTATGTTTCATGATAAGATATAATATCCATTCCGAAGTGTCATGTATACCTCGTATACACTTCAAAAGAATGTAAATGCGACACTTCCTTGCTAGGAAATAGCGTTTGCAGATGTCTCCGTACCGAAGCAATAGAGTTCTATTACTTCTTAAAACGGGATACCGCATCTCATTTCTATGTTTCATGATAAGGTATAATATTAATTGCGAAGTGTCATGTATAACTCCTATTCACTTCAAAAGAATGTAAATGCGACACTTCCTTGCTTGGAAATAGCGTTTGCAGATGTCTACGTATCGACGCAATAGTGTTCTAGTGCTTCTTAAATCGCCATATTACATCTCATTTCTATGTTTCATGATAAGATATAATATTCATTGCGAAGTGTCATGTGTACCCCGTATTCCTTTCAAAAGAATGTAAATGCGACACTTGCTTGCTTGGAAATAGCGTTTGCAGATGTCTACGTATCGACGCAATAGTGTTCTAATGCTTCTTAAATCGCCATATTACATCTCATTTCTATGTTTCATGATAAGATATAATATTCATTGCGAAGTGTCATGTATACCACGTATTCCAGTCAAAAGAATGTAAATGCGACACTTCCTTGCTTGGAAGTAGCGTTTGCACATGTCTACGTATCGAAGCAATAGAGTTCTAATGCTTCTTAACTCGCCATATTACATCTCATTTCTATGTTTCATGGTAAGGTATAATATTCATTGTGAAGTGTTATGTATACCTCGTATTCACTTCAAAAGAATGTAAATGCGACACTTCCTTGCAAGGAAATAGCGTTTGCAGATGTCTACGTATCGTGGCACTAGAGTTCTAATGCTTCTCAAAACACGATATCGCTTCTCATTTCTATGTTTCATGATAATATATAAAATTCTTTGTGAAGTGTTACGTATACCTCGTACTCACTTCAAAAGAATGTAAATGCGACACTTCCTTGCTTGGAAGTAGCGTTTGCACATGTCTACGTATCGAAGCAATAGAGTTCTAATGCTTCTTAAATCGCCATATTGCATCTCATTTCTATGTTTCATGATTAGATATAATATTCATTGTGGAGTGTTATGTATACCTCGTATTCACATCAAAAGAATGTAAACGCGACACTTCCTTGCTAGGAAGTAGCGTTTGCAGATGTCTACGTATCGAAGCAACAGAATTCTAGCGCTTCTTATATCGCCATATCGCATCGCATTTCTATGTTTCATGATAGGATAAAATATTCATTGCGGTGTGTCATGTATACCTCGCGTACAATTCAAATGAATGTAAATGCGGCACTATCTTGCTAGGAAATAGCGCTTGCAGACGTCTGCGTATCGTAGCATTACAGTTCTAATGCTTCTCAAAACGAGATGTCGCATCACATTTCTATGTTTCATGATAAGATATAATATTCATTGCGAAGTGTCATGTATACCTCGCGTACACTTCAAATGAATGTAAATGCGACTCTGCCTTGCTGGGAAATAGCGTCTGCAGATATCTACGTATCGTAGCAATAAAGTTCTAATGCTTCTCAAAACGCGATATAGCATCTCATTTCTATGTCCCATTATAAGGTATAATATTCATTGTGCATTGTTATGTATACCTCGTATTCACTTCAAAAGAATGTAAATACGACACTTCCTTAGGAAATAGCATTTGCAGATGTCTACGTATCGTAGCAATAAATTTCTAGTGCTTCTTAAATCGCGATATCGCATCTCATTTCTATGTCTCATGATAAGATATAATATTCATTGTGCAGTGTTATGTATACCTTGTATTCACTTCAAAAGAATGTAAATGCCACACTTCCTTGCTTGGAAATAGCGTTTGCAGATATCTGCGTATCGAAGCAATAGTGTTCTAATGCTTCTTAAATCGTCATATCGCATCTCATTTCTATGTTTCATGATGAGATATAATATTCATTGCGAAGTATCATGTATACATCGTATTCCTCTCAAAAGAATGTAAATGCGACATTTCTTTGCTAGGAAGTAGCGTTTCCAGATGTCTACGTATCGAACCAATAGACTTCTAATGCTTCTTAAATCGCCATATCGCATCTCATTTCTATGTTTCATGATAAGATATAATATTCATTGTGCAGTGTTATGTATACCTCGTATTCACTTCAAAAGAATGTAAATGCGACACTTGCTTGCTAGGAAGTAGCGGTTGCAGATGTCTACGTATCGAAGCAATAGAATTCTAATGCTTCTCAAAACCCGATATCGCATCTGTTTTCTATGTTTCATGATATGATATAATATTCATTGCGAAGTGCCATGCATACCACGCAGAAACTTCAAATGAATGTAAGTGCGACACTTCCTTCCTAGGAAGTAGCGTTGGCAGATGTCTACGTATCGAAGCAATTGAGTTCTAATGCTTCTTAAAACGCGATATCGTATCTCATTTTTATGTTTCATGTTAAGATTTAATATTCATTGCGAAGTGTCAATTATACATCGTATTCACTACAAAAGAATGTAAATGCGACACTTCCGTGCCAGGAAATAGCGTTTGCAGATGTCTACGTATCGAAGTGTGACGTCAGGCGTGCCGCCTGCCACCCTCTCAACGCACCACAGCAACCACCCTCACGCGCCTGCACCACAGGCAACACCTAGGCGCAACTCGCCGTCTCACTCAGGCCAAGGGCTACGACCATCGACTCGCTCGCACTCGCAGAGGTGCTCGCCGTCTCTCTCACTGCAAGGGACCTACCCTCCGTCTCACTCGCACCCGCAGAGGTGTTCGCCACCTCTCTCGCTCCAAGGGCAACACACTCTGTCCCACTCGCACCGAGGACCATGTGCGCTGTCTCGCTCCCACTCAAGGAGTCAACCACCGTCTCACTCTTACCTGCAGGGAAACTCGCCCTCTCGCTCACTCCAGGGACGTACCAGGAGAATCAACCTCTACGAGATCCGACGACGGGAACCCTCACCGTACAAAGGACTCTACGATTTCACCATCCCAAATCTGCCATGCCCAAAATACTATTTCTAAGATTAATAATTAACATTATATATATACTCCTACATTCTAAGCTCTGTATTCCTAGCTCATAGAATTTACACGACACAACTTTATAACGACACAAACAACACACATTTTACATTTAAGGCGTAATTTCTAATTTCATACTTGTACCTCTATATTCATAAGTTGCGCTAATTAAGTAAGCCGCGACGCGCGAAATCGCGACCGCCTCAGCGGCACGCGCCGCTAGCCCCACCACGCAACGCCGAGACCCCACTCCGGCGTCTACATACTCCCACCTATGTTCGCACGCGACCGAAGCGCTCCGAGAGTCGAAGAGGTCGCAGGCGCATCTTGGGAGACACAGTCAATTACAGACAGTCAATTACAGACAGTCATGACGGACAGTCAGACACAGTCAGTCGGTACCGTCAGTACGGTACAGTTCTATCTCGCCTTCGGGCACTTCTAATTCCAAGTCTCTTCCAAGTCGCGCCTTAGGGCCGTCGCGCAGCCTCGATGAGGTTCCTAGTTCTAAAGTCTTTGTTCTAATTCCTAATTCATAGTTAACCTAGTCTTAATACTTAGAAATAATTGTTCTTGTACTCTTTGATTTAGAATATACTTTATTATTTTTCTACCACATCAAGTTCTAGTTCATTCCAACTCCATTTCTAAATTCAATTTTATTTTAATACAAATTCTTCCAAGTTCGTAACAACTTGAGTGTTTACAAACGAACTCTTCGCGCCGCGAGGAAGAATTTAATCCATTATCTCGTGCGGAATACGTTGGTAAAACGCCAGAATTCTTCGTTCATCGACGGACGGCGACATTCATCGCAGCTTCCACCGTCACAACGCCGATTCCAGCCAGCCGTACGCCGACTCCTCCCCCGAGAACGACCTTCGACGATCGCCACATCTGAAAGCAGAAGAGAGAAAGGTAAATAAAATCCTTCCTTACACGCGTTCGCGATTGTTTAAGGTGCCCGCGTCTTGCCAGAATCGACGGACCCGGTCATACGCGCTTTATACCGGACCGAATTCGCGACTAAAAGGCTTGTGTCATTCAGCCTCCTGGGATACGAATAATTTGTTCGCCAGGACGTGACAGAAGCAATAGAGTTCTAATGCCTCTTAAATAGAGTTATCGCATCTCTTTTCTATGTTTTATGATAAGATATAATATTCATTACCAAGTGTCTTGTATACCTCGCATACTCCTCAAATGAATGTAAATGCGACTCTTCCTTGCTAGGAAATAGCGTTTGCAGATGTCTACGTATCGTAGCATCAGAGATCTAACGCTTCTCAAAACGCGATATCGCATCTCATTTCTATTCTCATGCTAAGATATAATAATAATTGCGAAGTGTCATGTATACCTCGCATGCGCTTCAAGTGAATGTAAATGCGACACTTCCTTGGTAGGAAATAGCGTTTGCAGATGTCTACGTATCGAAGCAATAGTGTTCTAATGCTTCTTAAATCGCGATATCGAATCTCATTTCTATCTATCCTGATAAGATATAATATTCATTGTGGAGTGTTATGTCTACATCGTACTCGCTTCAAAAGAATGCAAATGCGACACTTCCTTCCTAGGAAATAGCGTTGGCAGATGTCTACGTACCCAAGCAATTAAGTTCTAATGCTTCTTAAAACGCGATATCGTATCTCATTTTTATGTTTCATGATAAGATATAATATTCATTGCGAAGTGTCATGTATACCTTGCATACACTTCAAATGAATGTAAATGCGACACTTCCTATCTTCGAAATAGCGTTTGCAGATGTCTACGTATCAAAGCTATAAATTTCAAATCTTTCTTAAAACGCGATATCGCATCTCATTCCTATGTTTCATGATAAGATATAATATTCATTGCGAAGCGTCAAGTATACCTCGCATACACTTCAAACGAATGTAAATGCGAGACTTCCTTGCTAGGAAATATCGTTTGCAGATGTCTGCGTATCATAGCAATGGAGTTCTTATACTGCCTACAACGCGATATCGCATCTCATTTCTATGTTTCATGATAAGATATAATATTCATTGCCAAGTGTTTTGTATACCTCGCATACTCCTCAAATGAATATAATGCGACTCTTCCTTGCTAGGAAATAGCGTTTACAGATGTCTACGTATCGTAGCAATAGCGTTCTAATGCTTCTCAAAACGCAGATATCGCGACACATTTCTGTGTTTCACGATAGGATACAATATTCTTAGCGAAGTGTCATCTATAGAACGTATTCACTTCAAAACAATGTGACTGTGGCACTTTCTACCTAGGAAATTACGTTTCCAGATGCCTACGTACCGTAGCATTAAATTTCTGATACTTCTTAAAACGCGATATCGCATCACATTTCAATATTTTATAGTAACATATAATATTCATTGTGGAGTGTTACGTATACCTGGTATTCACTTGAAAAGAATGTAAATGCGACACTTCCTTGCTAGGAAATAGCGTTTACAGATGCCTACTTATGGCAGCATTAGTGTTCTAATGCTACTCAAAACGCGATATCGCATCGCATTTCTATGTTTCATGATAGGGTATAACATACATTGCGAAGTGTCGTGTATACCTCGTATTTACTTCAAAAGAAAGTAAATGCGACACTTGCTTGCTAGGAAGTAGCGTTTGCAGAAGTCTACGTATGGAAGCAATAGAGTTCTAATGCTCCTCAAAACACGATATCGCACCTCATTTGTATGTTTCATGATAAGATATAATACACATTGAGGAGGGTTATGTATACCTCGTATTCACCTGAAAAGATTGTAAATGCGACACTTCCTTGGTAGGAAATGGCGATTGCAGATGTCTACGTATCGAAGCAATATAGTTCTCATGCTTCTTAAAATGGGATATCGAATCTCATTTCTATGTTTCATAATGAAATATAATATTCGTCGCGACGTGTCATGTATACCTCGTACTCACTTCAGAAGAATGTAAATTCGACACTTCCTTGCTAGGTTATAGCGTTTGCAGATGTCTAATTATCGTAGCAATATAGTTCTAATGCTTCTTAAGACGCGATATCGCATCTCATGTCTATGTTTCTTGAAAAGGTATAATATTCATTGCGAAGTGTCATGTATACCTCGTATTCACTTCAAAAAAATGTAAATGCAACACTTCCTTGCTAGAAAGTAGCGTTTGCAGATGTGTACGTATCGAAGCAATAGAGTTCTAATGTTCCTTAGAACGCGATATAGCCAGCCATTTCCATGTTACATGGTAAGATATAATACACATTGCGAAGTGTCATGTATACCTCGGATACACTTCAAATGAATGTAAATGCGACACGTAGTTGCTATTAAATAGCGTTTGCAGATGTCTACGTATCGAAGCAATAGAGTTCTAATGCTCCTTAGAACGCGATATAGCATGCCATTTTCATAGTTCATGATAAGATATAATAGTCATTGCGAAGTGTCATGTATACCACGCATACACATCAACTGAATGTAATTGCGACACTTCCTTGCTAGGAAGTAGCGTCTGCAGATGTCTACGTATCAAAGCAGTAGAGCTCTAATGCTTCTTAAAACGCGATATCGCATCTCACTTCTATGTTTCATTATAAGATATACTATTCATTGCGAAGTGTCATGTGTAGCTCGCATACACTTCAAATGACTGTAAACGCAAAACTTCCATGCTAGGAAATATCGTTCGTCGATGCCTAAGTATCGTAGCAATAGAGTTCTGATGCTTATTAAGACGCGAAATCGCATCCCACTTCTATGTTTCTTTATAAGATATAATATTCATTGAAACGTGTAATGTATAGCTCGGATACACTTCAAAAGAATGTAAATGCGACACTTCCTTGCTAGGAAATAGCGTTTGCTGATGCCTACGTATCGTGGCATTAGAGTTCTAATGCTTCTTAAATCGCCATATCGCATCTCATTTCTATGTTCTTGATAAGATATAATATTCATTGTGCAGTGTTATGTATATCTCGTCTATACTTCAAATGGATGTAAATGCGACACTTCCTTGCTAGGAAATAGCGTTTGCAGATGCCTACGTATCGTGGCATTAGAGTTCTAATGCTTCTTAAATCGCCATATCGCATCTCATTTCTATGTTCTTGATAAGATATAATATTCATTGTGCAGTGTTATGTATATCTCGTCTATACTTCAAATGGATGTAAATGCGACACTTCCTTGCTAGGAAATAGCGTTTGCAGATGTCTACGTATCGAAGCAATAGACATCTAATGCTTCATAAATCGCCATATCGCATCTCAATTCTATGTTTCATGATAAGATATAATATTCATTGTGAAGTGTCATGTATACTTCGTATTCCTTTCAAAAGAATGTAAATGCGACACTCCCTTGTTAGGAAGTAGCGTTTGCAGGTGTCTACGTATCGAAGCAATAGTGTTCTAATTCTTCTTAAATCGCGATATCGCATCTCATCTCTATGTTTCATGATAAGATATAATATTCATTGTGGAGTGTTATGTATACGTCGTATTCACTTTAAAAGAATGTAAATGCGACAATTCCCTGCTGGGAAATAGCGTTTGCCGATGTCTACGTATCGAAGCAGTAGAGTTCTAATGCTTCTTAAATAGCCATATCGCATCTCATTTCTATGTTTCATGATAAGATGTAACATTCATTGTGCAGTGTTATGTTTATCTCGTCTATACTTCAAATGGATGTAAATGCGACACTTCCTTGCTAGGAAATAGCGTTTGCAGATGTCTACGTATCGTGGCATTAGAGTTCTAATGCTTCTTAAATCGCCATATCGCATCTCATTTCTATGCTTCATGATAAGATATAATATTCATTGTGCAGTGTTATGTATATCTCGTCTATACTTCAAATGGATGTAAATGCGACACTTCCTTGCTAGGAAGTAGCGTTTTCAGGTGTCAACGTATCGTGGCATTAGAGTTCTAATGCTTCTCAAAACACGATATCGCTACTCATTACTATGCTTCATGGTAATATATAATATTCATTGTGGAGTGTTATGTATACCTCGTATTCACTTCAAAAGAATATAAATGCGACACCTCCTTGCTAGGAAATAGCGTTTGCAGATGTCTACGTATCGAAGCAATAGAGATCTAAAACCTTCTAATTCGCGATATCGCATCTCATTTCTATGTTTCATGATAAGATATAATATTCATTGTGGAGTCTTATGTATACCTCGTATTCGTTGCAAAAGAATGTAAATGCGACTCGTCCTTGCTAGGAAGTAGCGTTCGCAGATGCCTACGTATCGAAGCAATAGTGTTCTAATGATTCTTAAATCGCGATATCGCATCTCATTTCAATGTTTCATGATAAGATATAGTATTCATTGTGTAGTGTTATGAATACCTCGTATTCACTTCAAAAGAATGTAAATGTGACACTTCCTTGCTAGGAAATAGCGTTTGCATATGTCTACGTATCGTAGCAATAGATTTCTAATGCTTCTCAAAACGCGATATCGCTACACATTTCTGTGTTTCATGATAGGATACAATATTCTTAGCGAAGTGTCATCTATAGAACGTATTCACTTCAAAACAATGTGACTGTGGCACTTTCTACCTAGGAAATTACGTTTCCAGATGCCTACGTACGGTAGCATTAAATTTCTGATACTTCTTAAAACGCGATATCACATCACATTTCAATATTTTATAGTAACATATAATATTCATTGTGGAGTGTTACGTATACCTGGTATTCACTTGAAAAGAATGTAAATGCGACACTTCCTTGCTAGGAAATAGCGTTTACAGATGCCTACTTATGGCAGCATTAGTGTTCTAATGCTACTCAAAACGCGATATCGCATCGCATTTCTATGTTTCATGATAGGGTATAACATACATTGCGAAGTGTCGTGTATACCTCGTATTTACTTCAAAAGAAAGTAAATGCGACACTTACATGCTAGGAAATAGCGTTTGCAGATGTCTACGTATCGTAGCAATAGAGTTCTAATGCTTCTTAGAACGAGATGTCGCATCTCACTGCTATGTTTCATGATAAGAAATATTATTCATTATGGAGTGTTATGTATACCTCGTATTCACTTCAAAAGAATGTAAATGCGACACTCCCATGCTAGGAAATATTGTTTGCAGATGTCTACGTATCACAGCAATAGAGTACTAATGCTTCTCAAAACGAGATGTCGCATTTCATTTCCATGTTTCGAGATAAGATGTAATACTCATTGCGATGTGTTATGTATACCTCGTATTCACTTCAAATGAATATAAATGCGAAACTTCCATGCTAGGAAATAGGGTTTACAGATGTCTACGTATCGTAGCAATAGAGTTCTAATTCATCTCAAAACGCGATATCGTAACTCATTCCTATGTTTCATGATAAGATATAATACTCATTGCGAAGTGCCATGTATACCTCATACTCACTACAAAAGAATGTAAATGCGACACTCCCATGCTAGGAAATATTGTTTGCAGATGTCTACGTATCACAGCAATAGAGTACTAATGCTTCTTAAAGCGAGATGTTGTATTTCATTACTATGTTTCGTAATAAGATATAATATTCATTGTGTAATGTTATGTATACCTCGTATTCACTTTAACGGAATGTAAGTGCGACATTTCCATGCTAGGAAATTGCGTTTGCAGATGTCTACGTATCGTTGCAATAGAGTTCTAATGCTACTTAAAACGAGATGTCGCATTTCATATCTTGTTTCGTGATAAGATATAACATTCATTGTGTAATGTTATGTATACCTCGTATTCACTTCAATGGAATGTAAGTGCGATATTTCCTTGCTAGCAAATATTGTTTGCAGATGTCTACGTATATTAGCAATAGAGTACTAATGCTTCTTAAAACGAGATGTCGTATTTCATTTCTATGTTTCTTAATAAAATATAACATTCATTGTGTAATGTTATGTATACCTCGTATTCACTTCAATGGAATGTAAGTGCGACATTTCCTTGCTAGGAAATATTGTTTGCAGATGTCTACGTATATTAGCAATAGAGTTCTAATGCTTCTCAGAACGCGATATAGCACCTCATTCCTATGTTTCATGATAAAATATAATATTCATTGCGAAGTGTCATGTACACCTCGTATTCACTTCAAAAGGATGTAAATGCGACCCTTCCATGCTAGGAAATAGCGTTTGCAGATGTCTACGTCTCGTAGCAATAGAGTTCTAATGCTTCTTAGAACGAGATGTCGCATTTCATTTCTATGTTTCGTGATAAGATATAATATTCATTGCGAAGTGCCATGTATACCTCGTATTCACATCAAATGAATGTAAATGCGACACTTCCATGCTAGGAAATAGAGTTTGCAGATGTCTACGTATCGTAGCAACAGATTTCTAATGCTTCTTAAAACGAGATGTCGCATTTCATTTCTATGTTTCGTGATAAGATATAATATTCATTGTGGAGTGTTATGTATACCTCGTATTCACTTGAAAAGAATGTAAATGCGTCACTTCCTTGCTAGGAAATATTGTTTGCAGATGACTACGTATCGTAGCAATAGAGTTCTAATGCTTCTTAAAACGCGATATCGCATCTCACTTCTATGTTTCATGATCAGATATAATATTCATTGCGAAGTGTCATGTATACCTCGTACTCACTACAAAAGAATGTAAATGCGACACTTACATTCTAGGAAATAGCGTTTGCAGATATCTACGTATCGTAGCAATAGGGTTCTAATGCTTCTAAAAAGCGATATCGCATCTCACTTCTATGTTTCATGATAAGATATAATATTCATTGCGAAGTGTCATGTACACCTCGTATTCACTTCAAAAGTATGTAAATGCGACACTTCCATGCTAGGAAATAGCGTTTGCAGGTGTCTAGGTATCGTAGGAATAGAACTCTAATGCTTGTTAAAACGCGATATCGCATCTCACTCCTATGTTTCATGATAAGATATAGTATCCATTGCGAAGTGTCATGTATATCTCGTATTCACTTCAAAAGAATGTAAATGCGAAACTTCCATGCTAGGAAATAGCGTTTGCAGATGTCTACGTATCGTAGCAATAGAGTTCTTATGATTCTTAAAACGCGATATCGCATTTCACTTCTAATTTTCATGATAAGATATAATATATTCATTGCGATGTGTCATGTATACCTCGTATTATCTTGTAAAGAATGTAAATGCGGCACTTCCATGCTAGGAAATAGCGTTTGCAGATGTCTAAGTATCGTAGCAATAGAGTTCTAATGCTTCTTAGAACGAGATGTCGCATCTCACTGCTATGTTTCATGATAAGAAATATTATTCATTATGGAGTGTTATGTATACCTCGTATTCACTTCAAAAGAATGTAAATGCGACACTTGCATGCTAGGAAATAGCATTTGCAGATGTCTACATATCGTAGCAATAGAGTTCTAATGCTTCTTAAAACGAGATGTCGCATTTCATTCCTATGTTTCGTGATAAGCTATAATATTCATTGTAGAGTGTTATGTATACCTCGTATTCACTTCAAAAGAATGTAAATGCGGCACTTCCATGCTAGGAAATAGCGTTTGCAGATGTCTACGTATCGTAGCAATAGAGTTCTAATGCTTCTTAGAACGAGATGTCGCATCTCACTGCTATGTTTCATGATAAGAAATATTATTCATTATGGAGTGTTATGTATACCTCGTATTCACTTCAAAAGAATGTAAATGCGACACTTCCATGCTAGGAAATAGCATTTGCAGATGTCTACGTATCGTAGCAATAGAGTTCTAATGCTTCTTGAAACGCGATATCGCATCTCACTTCTATGTTTCATGATAAGATATAATATTCATTGCGAAGTGTCATGTATATCTCGTATTCACATCAAAAGAATGTAAATGCGACACTTCCATGCTAGGAAATAACAACTGCAGACGTATACGCATCGTAGCAATAGAGTTTTAATGCTACTTAAAACGAGATGTCGCATTTCATTTCTATGTTTCATGATAAGATATAGTATCCATTGCGAAGTGTCATGTATATCTCGTATTCGCTTCAAAATAATGTAAATGCGACACTTCCATGCTAGGGAATAGCGTTTCCAGATGTCTGCGTATCGTAGCAATAGAGTTGTAATGCTTCTTAAAACGCGATATCGCACCTCATTCCTATGTTTCATGATAAGATATAGTATCCATTGCGAAGTGTCATGTATACCTCGTATTCACTTCAAAAGAATGTAAATGCGACACTTACAAGCTAGGAAATAGCGATTGCAGATGTCTAAGTATCGTAGCAATAGAGTTCTGATGCTTCTTAAAACGAGATGTCGCATTTCATTCCTATGTTTCGTGATAAGCTATAATATTCATTGTAGAGTGTTATGTATACCTCGTATTCACTTCAAAAGAATGTAAATGCGACACTTCCATGCTAGGAAATAGGGTCTGCAGATGTCTACGTATCGTAGCAATAGAGTTCTAGTGCTTCTTAAATCGCGATATCGCATCTGACACCTATGTTTCAAGATAAGATATAATATTCATTGCGAAGTGTCATGTATACCTCGTATTAACTTCAAAAGAATGTAAATGCGGCATTTCCATGCTAGGTAATAGCATTTGCAGATGTCTACGTATCGTAGCAATATAGTTCTAATGCTTCTTAGAACGTGATATCGCATCTCACTTCTATGTTTCATGATAAGATATAATATTCATTGCGAAGTGTTATGAATACCTGGTATTATCTTCAAAAGAATGTAAATGCGGCACTTCCATGCTAGGAAATAGCGTTCGCAGATGTCTACGTATCGTAGCAATATAGTTCTAATGCTTCTTAAAACGCGATATCGCATCTCACTTCTATGTTTCATGATAAGATATAATATTCATTGCGAAGTGTTATGAATACCTCGTATTATCTTCAAAAGAATGTAAATGCGAAAGTTCCATGCTAGGAAATAGCGTTTGCAGATGTCTACGTATCGTAGCAATAGAGTTCTAATGCTTCCTAAAATGAGAAGTCGTATTTCATTTCTATGTTTCGTAGTAAGATATAATATTCATTGTGGAATGTTATGTATACCTCGTATTCACTTCAAAAGAATGTAAATGCGACACTTCCTAGCTAGGAAATAACATTTGCAGATGTCTACGCATCGTAGCAATAGAGTTCTAATGCTTCCTAAAACGCGATATCGCATCTCACTTCTATATTTCATGATAAGGTATAATATTCATTGCGAAGTGCCATGTATACCTCGTATTCACTTCAAATGAATGTAAATGCGACACTTACATGCTAGGAAATAGCGTTTGCAGATGTCTAATTATCGTAGCAATATAGTTCTAATGCTTCTTAAGACGCGATATCGCATCTCATGTCTATGTTTCTTGAAAAGGTATAATATTCATTGCGAAGTGTCATGTATACCTCGTATTCACTTCAAAAAAATGTAAATGCAACACTTCCTTGCTAGAAAGTAGCGTTTGCAGATGTGTACGTATCGAAGCAATAGAGTTCTAATGTTCCTTAGAACGCGATATAGCCAGCCATTTCCATGTTACATGGTAAGATATAATACACATTGCGAAGTGTCATGTATACCTCGGATACACTTCAAATGAATGTAAATGCGACACGTAGTTGCTATTAAATAGCGTTTGCAGATGTCTACGTATCGAAGCAATAGAGTTCTAATGCTCCTTAGAACGCGATATAGCATGCCATTTTCATAGTTCATGATAAGATATAATAGTCATTGCGAAGTGTCATGTATACCACGCATACACATCAACTGAATGTAATTGCGACACTTCCTTGCTAGGAAGTAGCGTCTGCAGATGTCTACGTATCAAAGCAGTAGAGCTCTAATGCTTCTTAAAACGCGATATCGCATCTCACTTCTATGTTTCATTATAAGATATACTATTCATTGCGAAGTGTCATGTGTAGCTCGCATACACTTCAATTGAATGTAAACGCAAAACTTCCATGCTAGGAAATATCGTTTGTCGATGCCTAAGTATCGTAGCAATAGAGTTCTGATGCTTATTAAGACGCGAAATCGCATCCCACTTCTATGTTTCTTTATAAGATATAATATTCATTGAAACGTGTAATGTATAGCTCGGATACACTTCAAAAGAATGTAAATGCGACACTTCCTTGCTAGGAAATAGCGTTTGCTGATGCCTACGTATCGTGGCATTAGAGTTCTAATGCTTCTTAAATCGCCATATCGCATCTCATTTCTATGTTCTTGATAAGATATAATATTCATTGTGCAGTGTTATGTATATCTCGTCTATACTTCAAATGGATGTAAATGCGACACTTCCTTGCTAGGAAATAGCGTTTGCAGATGCCTACGTATCGTGGCATTAGAGTTCTAATGCTTCTTAAATCGCCATATCGCATCTCATTTCTATGTTCTTGATAAGATATAATATTCATTGTGCAGTGTTATGTATATCTCGTCTATACTTCAAATGGATGTAAATGCGACACTTCCTTGCTAGGAAATAGCGTTTGCAGATGTCTACGTATCGAAGCAATAGACATCTAATGCTTCATAAATCGCCATATCGCATCTCAATTCTATGTTTCATGATAAGATATAATATTCATTGTGAAGTGTCATGTATACTTCGTATTCCTTTCAAAAGAATGTAAATGCGACACTCCCTTGTTAGGAAGTAGCGTTTGCAGGTGTCTACGTATCGAAGCAATAGTGTTCTAATTCTTCTTAAATCGCGATATCGCATCTCATCTCTATGTTTCATGATAAGATATAATATTCATTGTGGAGTGTTATGTATACGTCGTATTCACTTTAAAAGAATGTAAATGCGACACTTCCTTGCTAGGAAATAGCGTTTGCATATGTCTACGTATCGTAGCAATAGATTTCTAATGCTTCTCAAAACGCGATATCGCTACACATTTCTGTGTTTCATGATAGGATACAATATTCTTAGCGAAGTGTCATCTATAGAACGTATTCACTTCAAAACAATGTGACTGTGGCACTTTCTACCTAGGAAATTACGTTTCCAGATGCCTACGTACGGTAGCATTAAATTTCTGATACTTCTTAAAACGCGATATCACATCACATTTCAATATTTTATAGTAACATATAATATTCATTGTGGAGTGTTACGTATACCTGGTATTCACTTGAAAAGAATGTAAATGCGACACTTCCTTGCTAGGAAATAGCGTTTACAGATGCCTACTTATGGCAGCATTAGTGTTCTAATGCTACTCAAAACGCGATATCGCATCGCATTTCTATGTTTCATGATAGGGTATAACATACATTGCGAAGTGTCGTGTATACCTCGTATTTACTTCAAAAGAAAGTAAATGCGACACTTACATGCTAGGAAATAGCGTTTGCAGATGTCTACGTATCGTAGCAATAGAGTTCTAATGCTTCTTAGAACGAGATGTCGCATCTCACTGCTATGTTTCATGATAAGAAATATTATTCATTATGGAGTGTTATGTATACCTCGTATTCACTTCAAAAGAATGTAAATGCGACACTCCCATGCTAGGAAATATTGTTTGCAGATGTCTACGTATCACAGCAATAGAGTACTAATGCTTCTCAAAACGAGATGTCGCATTTCATTTCCATGTTTCGAGATAAGATGTAATACTCATTGCGATGTGTTATGTATACCTCGTATTCACTTCAAATGAATATAAATGCGAAACTTCCATGCTAGGAAATAGGGTTTACAGATGTCTACGTATCGTAGCAATAGAGTTCTAATTCATCTCAAAACGCGATATCGTAACTCATTCCTATGTTTCATGATAAGATATAATACTCATTGCGAAGTGCCATGTATACCTCATACTCACTACAAAAGAATGTAAATGCGACACTCCCATGCTAGGAAATATTGTTTGCAGATGTCTACGTATCACAGCAATAGAGTACTAATGCTTCTTAAAGCGAGATGTTGTATTTCATTACTATGTTTCGTAATAAGATATAATATTCATTGTGTAATGTTATGTATACCTCGTATTCACTTTAACGGAATGTAAGTGCGACATTTCCATGCTAGGAAATTGCGTTTGCAGATGTCTACGTATCGTTGCAATAGAGTTCTAATGCTACTTAGAACGAGATGTCGCATTTCATATCTTGTTTCGTGATAAGATATAACATTCATTGTGTAATGTTATGTATACCTCGTATTCACTTCAATGGAATGTAAGTGCGATATTTCCTTGCTAGCAAATATTGTTTGCAGATGTCTACGTATATTAGCAATAGAGTACTAATGCTTCTTAAAACGAGATGTCGTATTTCATTTCTATGTTTCTTAATAAAATATAACATTCATTGTGTAATGTTATGTATACCTCGTATTCACTTCAATGGAATGTAAGTGCGACATTTCCTTGCTAGGAAATATTGTTTGCAGATGTCTACGTATATTAGCAATAGAGTTCTAATGCTTCTCAGAACGCGATATAGCACCTCATTCCTATGTTTCATGATAAAATATAATATTCATTGCGAAGTGTCATGTACACCTCGTATTCACTTCAAAAGGATGTAAATGCGACCCTTCCATGCTAGGAAATAGAGTTTGCAGATGTCTACGTATCGTAGCAATAGAGTTCTAATGCTTCTTAGAACGAGATGTCGCATTTCATTTCTATGTTTCGTGATAAGATATAATATTCATTGCGAAGTGCCATGTATACCTCGTATTCACATCAAATGAATGTAAATGCGACACTTCCATGCTAGGAAATAGAGTTTGCAGATGTCTACGTATCGTAGCAACAGATTTCTAATGCTTCTTAAAACGAGATGTCGCATTTCATTTCTATGTTTCGTGATAAGATATAATATTCATTGTGGAGTGTTATGTATACCTCGTATTCACTTGAAAAGAATGTAAATGCGTCACTTCCTTGCTAGGAAATATTGTTTGCAGATGACTACGTATCGTAGCAATAGAGTTCTAATGCTTCTTAAAACGCGATATCGCATCTCACTTCTATGTTTCATGATCAGATATAATATTCATTGCGAAGTGTCATGTATACCTCGTACTCACTACAAAAGAATGTAAATGCGACACTCACATGCTAGGAAATATTGTTGGCAGATGTCTACGTATCGCAGCAATGGAGTACTAATGCTTCTTAAAACGAGATGTCGTATTTCATTTCTATGTTTCGTAATACGATATAATATTCATTGTGTAATGTTATGTATACCTCGTATTCACTTTAATGGAATGTAAGTGCGACATTTCCATGCTAGGAAATTGCGTTTGCAGATGTCTACGTATCGTTGCAATAGAGTTCTAATGCTACTTAAAACGAGATGTCGCATTTCATTTCTACGTTTCGTGATAAGATATAATATTCATTTTGGAGTGTTACGTATACCTCGCATTCACTTCAGAAGAATGTAAATGCGACACTTCCTTGCTAGGAAATAACATTTGCAGATGTCTACTCATCGTAGCAATAGAGTTCTAATGCTTCCTAAAACGCGATATCGCATCTCACTTCTATGTTTCATGATAAGGTATAATATTCATTGCGAAGTGCCATGTATACCTCGTATTCACTTCAAAAGAATGTAAATGCGACACTTACATTCTAGGAAATAGCGTTTGCAGATATCTACGTATCGTAGCAATAGGGTTCTAATGCTTCTAAAAAGCGATATCGCATCTCACTTCTATGTTTCATGATAAGATATAATATTCATTGCGAAGTGTCATGTACACCTCGTATTCACTTCAAAAGTATGTAAATGCGACACTTCCATGCTAGGAAATAGCGTTTGCAGGTGTCTAGGTATCGTAGGAATAGAACTCTAATGCTTGTTAAAACGCGATATCGCATCTCACTTCTATGTTTCATGATAAGATATAGTATCCATTGCGAAGTGTCATGTATATCTCGTATTCACTTCAAAAGAATGTAAATGCGAAACTTCCATGCTAGGAAATAGCGTTTGCAGATGTCTACGCATCGTAGCAATAGAGTTCTTATGATTCTTAAAACGCGATATCGCATTTCACTTCTAATTTTCATGATAAGATATAATATATTCATTGCGATGTGTCATGTATACCTCGTATTATCTTGTAAAGAATGTAAATGCGGCACTTCCATGCTAGGAAATAGCGTTTGCAGATGTCTAAGTATCGTAGCAATAGAGTTCTAATGCTTCTTAGAACGAGATGTCGCATCTCACTGCTATGTTTCATGATAAGAAATATTATTCATTATGGAGTGTTATGTATACCTCGTATTCACTTCAAAAGAATGTAAATGCGACTCTTGCATGCTAGGAAATAGCATTTGCAGATGTCTACATATCGTAGCAATAGAGTTTTAATGCTACTAAAAACGAGATGTTGCATTTCATTTCTATGTTTCATGATAAGATATAGTATTCATTGTGTAGTGTTATGAATACCTCGTATTCACTTCAAAAGAATGTAAATGTGACACTTCCTTGCTAGGAAATAGCGTTTGCATATGTCTACGTATCGTAGCAATAGATTTCTAATGCTTCTCAAAACGCGATATCGCTACACATTTCTGTGTTTCATGATAGGATACAATATTCTTAGCGAAGTGTCATCTATAGAACGTATTCACTTCAAAACAATGTGACTGTGGCACTTTCTACCTAGGAAATTACGTTTCCAGATGCCTACGTACGGTAGCATTAAATTTCTGATACTTCTTAAAACGCGATATCACATCACATTTCAATATTTTATAGTAACATATAATATTCATTGTGGAGTGTTACGTATACCTGGTATTCACTTGAAAAGAATGTAAATGCGACACTTCCTTGCTAGGAAATAGCGTTTACAGATGCCTACTTATGGCAGCATTAGTGTTCTAATGCTACTCAAAACGCGATATCGCATCGCATTTCTATGTTTCATGATAGGGTATAACATACATTGCGAAGTGTCGTGTATACCTCGTATTTACTTCAAAAGAAAGTAAATGCGACACTTACATGCTAGGAAATAGCGTTTGCAGATGTCTACGTATCGTAGCAATAGAGTTCTAATGCTTCTTAGAACGAGATGTCGCATCTCACTGCTATGTTTCATGATAAGAAATATTATTCATTATGGAGTGTTATGTATACCTCGTATTCACTTCAAAAGAATGTAAATGCGACACTCCCATGCTAGGAAATATTGTTTGCAGATGTCTACGTATCACTGCAATAGAGTACTAATGCTTCTCAAAACGAGATGTCGCATTTCATTTCCATGTTTCGAGATAAGATGTAATACTCATTGCGATGTGTTATGTATACCTCGTATTCACTTCAAATGAATATAAATGCGAAACTTCCATGCTAGGAAATAGGGTTTACAGATGTCTACGTATCGTAGCAATAGAGTTCTAATTCATCTCAAAACGCGATATCGTAACTCATTCCTATGTTTCATGATAAGATATAATACTCATTGCGAAGTGCCATGTATACCTCATACTCACTACAAAAGAATGTAAATGCGACACTCCCATGCTAGGAAATATTGTTTGCAGATGTCTACGTATCACAGCAATAGAGTACTAATGCTTCTTAAAGCGAGATGTTGTATTTCATTACTATGTTTCGTAATAAGATATAATATTCATTGTGTAATGTTATGTATACCTCGTATTCACTTTAACGGAATGTAAGTGCGACATTTCCATGCTAGGAAATTGCGTTTGCAGATGTCTACGTATCGTTGCAATAGAGTTCTAATGCTACTTAGAACGAGATGTCGCATTTCATATCTTGTTTCGTGATAAGATATAACATTCATTGTGTAATGTTATGTATACCTCGTATTCACTTCAATGGAATGTAAGTGCGATATTTCCTTGCTAGCAAATATTGTTTGCAGATGTCTACGTATATTAGCAATAGAGTACTAATGCTTCTTAAAACGAGATGTCGTATTTCATTTCTATGTTTCTTAATAAAATATAACATTCATTGTGTAATGTTATGTATACCTCGTATTCACTTCAATGGAATGTAAGTGCGACATTTCCTTGCTAGGAAATATTGTTTGCAGATGTCTACGTATATTAGCAATAGAGTTCTAATGCTTCTCAGAACGCGATATAGCACCTCATTCCTATGTTTCATGATAAAATATAATATTCATTGCGAAGTGTCATGTACACCTCGTATTCACTTCAAAAGGATGTAAATGCGACCCTTCCATGCTAGGAAATAGAGTTTGCAGATGTCTACGTATCGTAGCAATAGAGTTCTAATGCTTCTTAGAACGAGATGTCGCATTTCATTTCTATGTTTCGTGATAAGATATAATATTCATTGCGAAGTGCCATGTATACCTCGTATTCACATCAAATGAATGTAAATGCGACACTTCCATGCTAGGAAATAGAGTTTGCAGATGTCTACGTATCGTAGCAACAGATTTCTAATGCTTCTTAAAACGAGATGTCGCATTTCATTTCTATGTTTCGTGATAAGATATAATATTCATTGTGGAGTGTTATGTATACCTCGTATTCACTTGAAAAGAATGTAAATGCGTCACTTCCTTGCTAGGAAATATTGTTTGCAGATGACTACGTATCGTAGAAATAGAGTTCTAATGCTTCTTAAAACGCGATATCGCATCTCACTTCTATGTTTCATGATCAGATATAATATTCATTGCGAAGTGTCATGTATACCTCGTACTCACTACAAAAGAATGTAAATGCGACACTCACATGCTAGGAAATATTGTTGGCAGATGTCTACGTATCGCAGCAATGGAGTACTAATGCTTCTTAAAACGAGATGTCGTATTTCATTTCTATGTTTCGTAATAAGATATAATATTCATTGTGTAATGTTATGTATACCTCGTATTCACTTTAATGGAATGTAAGTGCGACATTTCCATGCTAGGAAATTGCGTTTGCAGATGTCTACGTATCGTTGCAATAGAGTTCTAATGCTACTTAAAACGAGATGTCGCATTTCATTTCTACGTTTCGTGATAAGATATAATATTCATTTTGGAGTGTTACGTATACCTCGCATTCACTTCAGAAGAATGTAAATGCGACACTTCCTTGCTAGGAAATAACATTTGCAGATGTCTACTCATCGTAGCAATAGAGTTCTAATGCTTCCTAAAACGCGATATCGCATCTCACTTCTATGTTTCATGATAAGGTATAATATTCATTGCGAAGTGCCATGTATACCTCGTATTCACTTCAAAAGAATGTAAATGCGACACTTACATTCTAGGAAATAGCGTTTGCAGATATCTACGTATCGTAGCAATAGGGTTCTAATGCTTCTAAAAAGCGATATCGCATCTCACTTCTATGTTTCATGATAAGATATAATATTCATTGCGAAGTGTCATGTACACCTCGTATTCACTTCAAAAGTATGTAAATGCGACACTTCCATGCTAGGAAATAGCGTTTGCAGGTGTCTACGTATCGTAGGAATAGAACTCTAATGCTTGTTAAAACGCGATATCGCATCTCACTTCTATGTTTCATGATAAGATATAGTATCCATTGCGAAGTGTCATGTATATCTCGTATTCACTTCAAAAGAATGTAAATGCGAAACTTCCATGCTAGGAAATAGCGTTTGCAGATGTCTACGCATCGTAGCAATAGAGTTCTTATGATTCTTAAAACGCGATATCGCATTTCACTTCTAATTTTCATGATAAGATATAATATATTCATTGCGATGTGTCATGTATACCTCGTATTATCTTGTAAAGAATGTAAATGCGGCACTTCCATGCTAGGAAATAGCGTTTGCAGATGTCTAAGTATCGTAGCAATAGAGTTCTAATGCTTCTTAGAACGAGATGTCGCATCTCACTGCTATGTTTCATGATAAGAAATATTATTCATTATGGAGTGTTATGTATACCTCGTATTCACTTCAAAAGAATGTAAATGCGACTCTTGCATGCTAGGAAATAGCATTTGCAGATGTCTACATATCGTAGCAATAGAGTTTTAATGCTACTAAAAACGAGATGTTGCATTTCATTTCTATGTTTCGAGATAAGATATAATATTCATTGTGGAATGTTATGTATACCTCGTATTCACATCAAAAGAATGTAAATGCGACACTTCCTTGCTAGGAAATAACGTTTGCAGATGTCTGCGCATCGTAGCAATAGAGTTTTAATGCTACTAAAAACGAGATGTCGCATTTCATTTCTATGTATCGTGATAAGATACAATATTCATTGTGGAGTGTTATGTATACCTCGTATTCACTTCAAGAGAATGTAAATGCGATACTTCCATGCTAGGAAATAGCGTTTGCAGATGTCTACGTATCGTAGCAATAGAGTTCTTATGCTTCTTAAAACGCGATATCGCATTTCACTTCTAAGTTTTATATTAATATATAATATATTCATTGCGATGTGTCATGTATACCTCGTATTATCTTCAAACGAATGTAAATGCGGCACTTCCATGCTAGGAAATAGCGTTTGCAGATGTCTACGTATCGTAGCAATAGAGTTCTAATGCTTCTTAGAACGAGATGTCGCATCTCACTGCTATGTTTCATGATAAGAAATATTATTCATTATGGAGTGTTATGTATACCTCGTATTCACTTCAAAAGAATGTAAATGCGACACTTCCATGCTAGGAAATAGCATTTGCAGATGTCTACGTATCGTAGCAATAGAGTTCTAATGCTTCTTGAAACGCGATATCGCATCTCACTTCTATGTTTCATGATAAGATATAATATTCATTGCGAAGTGTCATGTATATCTCGTATTCACATCAAAAGAATGTAAATGCGACACTTCCATGCTAGGAAATAACAACTGCAGACGTATACGCATCGTAGCAATAGAGTTTTAATGCTACTTAAAACGAGATGTCGCATTTCATTTCTATGTTTCATGATAAGATATAGTATCCATTGCGAAGTGTCATGTATATCTCGTATTCGCTCCAAAATAATGTAAATGCGACACTTCCATGCTAGGGAATAGCGTTTCCAGATGTCTGCGTATCGTAGCAATAGAGTTGTAATGCTTCTTAAAACGCGATATCGCACCTCATTCCTATGTTTCACGGATAAGATATAGTATCCATTGCGAAGTGTCATGTATACCTCGTATTCACTTCAAAAGAATGTAAATGCGACACTTACCATGCTAGGAAATAGCGATTGCAGATGTCTAAGTATCGTAGCAATAGAGTTCTGATGCTTCTTAAAACGAGATGTCGCATTTCATTCCTATGTTTCGTGATAAGCTATAATATTCATTGTAGAGTGTTATGTATACCTCGTATTCACTTCAAAAGAATGTAAATGCGACACTTCCATGCTAGGAAATAGGGTCTGCAGATGTCTACGTATCGTAGCAATAGAGTTCTAGTGCTTCTTAAATCGCGATATCGCATCTGACACCTATGTTTCAAGATAAGATATAATATTCATTGCGAAGTGTCATGTATACCTCGTATTAACTTCAAAAGAATGTAAATGCGGCATTTCCATGCTAGGTAATAGCATTTGCAGATGTCTACGTATCGTAGCAATATAGTTCTAATGCTTCTTAGAACGCGATATCGCATCTCACTTCTATGTTTCATGATAAGATATAATATTCATTGCGAAGTGTTATGAATACCTGGTATTATCTTCAAAAGAATGTAAATGCGGCACTTCCATGCTAGGAAATAGCGTTCGCAGATGTCTACGTATCGTAGCAATATAGTTCTAATGCTTCTTAAAACGCGATATCGCATCTCACTTCTATGTTTCATGATAAGATATAATATTCATTGCGAAGTGTTATGAATACCTCGTATTATCTTCAAAAGAATGTAAATGCGAAAGTTCCATGCTAGGAAATAGGCGTTTGCAGATGTCTACGTATCGTAGCAATAGAGTTCTAATGCTTCCTAAAATGAGAAGTCGTATTTCATTTCTATGTTTCGTAGTAAGATATAATATTCATTGTGGAATGTTATGTATACCTCGTATTCACTTCAAAAGAATGTAAATGCGACACTTCCTAGCTAGGAAATAACATTTGCAGATGTCTACGCATCGTAGCAATATAGTTTCTAATGCTTCCTAAAACGCGATATCGCATCTCACTTCTATATTTCATGATAAGGTATAATATTCATTGCGAAGTGCCATGTATACCTCGTATTCACTTCAAATGAATGTAAATGCGACACTTACATGCTAGGAAATAGCGTTTGCAGATGTCTACGTATCGTAGGAATAGAGTACTAATGCTTCTCAAAGACGAGATGTCGCATTTCATTCTATGCTTCGTTATAAGATATAATATTCATTGTAGAGTGTTATGTATACCTCGTATTCACTTCAAGGAGAATGTAAATGCGACACTTCCATGCTAGGAAATAGGGTTTGCAGATGTCTACGTATCGTAGCAATAGAGTTCTTATGCTTCTTAAAACGCGATATCGCATTTCACTTCTAAGTTTTATGATAAGATATAATATATTCATTGCGATGTGTCATGTATACCTCGTATTATCTTCAAAAGAATGTAAATGCGGCACTTTCCATGCTAGGAAATAGCGTTTGCAGATGTCTACGTATCGTAGCAATAGAGTTCTAATGCTTCTTAGAACGAGATGTCGCATCTCACTGCTATGTTTCATGATAAGAAATATTATTCATTATGGAAGTGTTATGTATACATCGTATTCACTTCAAAAGAATGTAAATGCGACACTTCCATGCTAGGAAATAGCGTTTGCAGATGTCTAAGTATCGTAGGAATAGAATACTAATGCTTCTTAAAACGCGATATCGCATCTCACTTCTATGTTTCGTGATAAGATATAATATTCATTGCGAAGTGTCATGTATACCTCGTACTCACTACAAAAGGAATGTAAATGCGACACTCACATGCTAGGAAGTATTGTTGGCAGATGTCTACGTATCACAGCAATGGAGTAGCTAATGCTTCTTAAAACGAGATGTCGTATTTCATTTCTATGTTTCGTAATAAGATATAATATTCATTGTGTAATGTTATGTATACCTCGTATTCACTTTAATGGAAATGTAAGTGCGACATTTCCATGCTAGGATATTGCGTTTGCAGATGTCTACGTATCGTTGCAATAGAGTTCTAATGCTACTTAAAACGAGATGTCGCATTTCATTTCTACGTTTCGTGATAAGGTATAATATTCATTTTGGAGTGTTTACGTATACCTCGCATTCACTTCAAAAGAATGTAAATGCGACACTTCCTTGCTAGGAAATAACATTTGCAGATGTCTACGCATCGTAGCAATAGAGTTCTAATGCTTCTTAAAACGAGATGTTGTATTTCATTTCTATGTTTCTTAATAAAATATAACATTCATTGTGTAATGTTATGTATACCTCGTATTCACTTCAATGGAATGTAAGTGCGACATTTCCTTGCTAGGAAATATTGTTTGCAGATGTCTACGTATATTAGCAATAGAGTTCTAATGCTTCTCAGAACGCGATATAGCACCTCATTCCTATGTTTCATGATAAGATATAATATTCATTGCGAAGTGTCATGTACACCTCGTATTCACTTCAAAAGAATGTAAATGCGACACTTCCATGCTAGGAAATAGCGTTTGCAGATGTCTAGGTATCGTAGGAATAGAATTCTAATGCTTCTTAAAACGCGATATCGCATCTCACTTCTAAGTTTCATGATAAGATATAATATATTCATTGCGATGTGTCGATGTATACCTCGTATTATCTTCAAAAGAATGTAAATGCGCACTTCCATGCTAGGAATAGCGGTTTGCAGATGTCTACGTATCGTAGCAATAGAGTTCTAATGCTTCCTAAAATGAGAAGTCGTATTTCATTTCTATGTTTCGTAGTAAGATATAATATTCATTGTGGAATGCTATGTATACCTCGAATTCACTTCAAAAGAATGTAAATGCGACACTTCCTTGCTAGGAAATAACATTTGCAGATGTCTACGCATCGTAGGAATAGAGTTACTAATGCTTCTTAAACGAGATGTCGCATTTCATTCCTATGTTTCGTGATAAGACATAATATTCATTGTAGAGTGTTATGTATACCTCGTATTCACTTCAAAAGAATGTAAATGCGACACTTCCTTGCTAGGAAATATTGTTTGCAGATGACTACGTATCGTAGGAATAGGGTTCTAATGCTTCTTAAAACGCGATATCGCATCTCACTTCTATGTTTCATGATAAGATATAATATTCATTGCGAAGTGTCATGTATACCTCGTATTCACTTCAAAAGAATGTAAAATGCGAAACTCACATGCTAGGAAATATTGTTTGCAGATGTCTACGTTTCACAGCAATAGAGTACAAATGCTTCTCAAAACGAGATGTCGTATTTCATTTCTATGTTTCGTATAAGATATAATATTCATTGTATAATGCTATGTATACCTCGTATTCACTTCAATGGAATGTAATTGCGACATTTCCTTGCTAGGAAATATTGTTTGCAGATGTCTACTTATCGTAGCAATAGAGTTCTAGTGCTTCTTAAAACGCGATATCGCATCTCACTTCTATGTTTCATGATAGGATATAATATTCATTGCGAAGTGTCATGTATATCTCGTATTCACTTCATAAGAATGTAATGCGACCCTTTCCATGCTAGGAAATAGCGTTTGCAGATGTCTACGTATCGTAGCAATAGAGTCCTAATGCTTCTTAGAACGAGATGCCGCATTTCATTTCTATGTTTCGTGATAAGATATAATATTCATTGCGATGTGCCATGTATATCACGTATTCACTTCAAATGAATGTAAATGCTACACTTCCATGCTAGGAAATAGAGTTTGCAGATGTCTACGTATCGTAGCAACAGAGTTCTAATGCTTCCTAAAACGAGATGTCGCATTTCATTTCTATGTTTCGTGATAAGATATAATATTCATTGTGGAGTGTTATGTATACCTCGTATTCACTTGAAAAGAATGTAAATGCGAGACTTCCTTGCTAGGAAATATTGTTTGCAGATGACTACGTATCGTAGCAATAGAGTTCTAATGCTTCTTAAAACGCGATATCGCATCTCACTTCTATGTTTCATGATAAGATACAATATTCATTGCGAAGTGTCATGTATATCTCGTATTCACTACAAAAGAATGTAAATGCGACACTCCCATGCTAGGAAATAGCGTTTGCAGATGTCTACGTATCGTAGCAATAGGGTTCTAATGCTTCTTAAAACGCGATATCGCTTCTCACATCTATGTTTCATGATAAGATATAGTATCCATTGCGAAGTGTCATGTATATCTCGTATTCACTTCAAAAGAATGTAAATGCGAAACTTCCATGCTAGGAAATAGCGTTTGCAGATGTCTACGTATCGTAGCAATAGAGTTCTTATGCTTCTTAAAACGCGATATCGCATTTCACTTCTAAGTTTCATGATAAGATATAATATATTCATTGCGATGTGTCATGTATACCTCGTATTATCTTGTAAAGAATGTAAATGCGGCACTTCCATGCTAGGAAATAGCGTTTGCAGATGTCTACGTATCGTAGCAATAGAGTTCTAATGCTTCTTAGAACGAGATGTCGCATCTCACTGCTATGTTTCATGATAAGAAATATTATTCATTATGGAGTGTTATGTATACCTCGTATTCACTTCAAAAGAATGTAAATGCGACACTTGCATGCTAGGAAATAGAATTTGCAGATGTCTACGTATCGTAGCAATAGAGTTTTAATGCTACTAAAAACGAGATGTTGCATTTCATTTCTATGTTTCGAGATAAGATATAATATTCATTGTGGAATGTTATGTATACCTCGTATTCACTTCAAAAGAATGTAAATGCGACACTTCCATGCTAGGAAATAACAACTGCAGATGTCTACGCATCGTAGCAATAGTGTTCTAATGCTTCCTAAAACGCGATATCGCATCTCACTTTTATGTTTCATGATAAGATATAGTATCCAATGCGAAGTCTCATGTATATCTCGTATTCACATCAAAAGAATGTAAATGCGACACTTCCATGCTAGGAAATAGCGTTTGCAGATGTCTACGAATCGTAGCAATAGAGTTCTAGTGCTTCTTAAAACGCGATATCGCATCTCACTTCTATGTTTCACGATAAGATATAATATTCATTGCGAAGTGTCATGTATATCTCGTATTCACTTCATAAGAATGTAAATGCGACCCTTCCATGCTAGGAAATAGCGTTTGCAGATGTCTACGTATCGTAGCAATAGAGTCCTAATGCTTCTTAGAACGCGATATCGCACCACATTCCTATGTTTCATGATAAGATATAGTATCCATTGCGAAGTGTCATGTATACCTCGTATTCACTTCAAAAGAATGTAAATGCGACACTTACATGCTAGGAAATAGCGTTTGCAGATGTCTAAGTATCGTAGCAATAGAGTTCTGATGCTTCTTAAAACGAGATGTCGCATTTCATTCCTATGTTTCGTGATAAGGTATAATATTCATTGTAGAGTGTTACGTATACCTCGTATTCACTTCAAAAGAATGTAAATGCGACACTTCCATGCTAGGAAATAGGGTTTGCAGATGTCTACGTATCGTAGCAATAGAGTTCTAGTGCTTCTTAAATCGCGATATCGCATCTCACTTCTATGTTTCATGATAAGATATAATATTCATTGCGAAGTGTTATGAATACCTCGTATTAACTTCAAAAGAATGTAAATGCGGCACTTCCATGCTAGGAAATAGCGTTTGCAGATGTCTACGTATCGTAGCAATAGAGTTCTAATGCTTCTTAAAATGAGAAGTCGTATTTCATTTCTATGTTTCGTAATAAGATATAATATTCATTGTGGAATGTTATGTATACCTCGTATTCACTTCAAAAGAATGTAAATGCGACTAATGCTTGCTAGGAAATAGCGTTTGCAGATGTCTACGTATCGTAGCAATAGCGTTCTAATGCTACTTAAATCGCGATATCGCATCTCATTTATATGTTTCGTGATAAGATATAATATTCATTGCGAAGTGTCGTGTATACCCCGTATTCACTTCAAAAGAATGTAAGTGCTACACTTCCATGCTAGGAAATGGCGTTTGCAGATGTCTCCGCATCGAGGCCATAGAGTTCTAATGCTTCTTAAAATGCGATATCGCATCTCTCCTCTATGTTTCATGATAAGATATAATATTCATTGCGAAGTGTCATGTATACCTCGTATTCACTTCAAAAGAATGTAAATGCGACTATTGCTTGCTAGGAAATAGCATTTGCAGATGTCTACGTATCGTAGCGATAGAGTTCTAATGCTACTTAAATCGCGATATCGCCTCTCATTTCTATGTTTCGTGATAAGATATAATATTCATTGCGAAGTGTCATGTACACCTCGTATTCACTTCAAAGGAATGTAAATGCGACACGTCCATGCTAGGAAATAGCGTTTGCAGAAGTCTACGTATCGTAACAATAGCGTTCTAATGCTTCTTAAGACGCGATATCGCATCTCTCTTCTATGTTTCATGATAAGATATAATATTCATTGCGTAGTGTCATGTATACCTCGTATTCACTTCAAAAGAATGTAAATGCGACTATTGCTTGCTAGGAAATAGCGTTTGCAGATGTCTACGTATCGTAGCAATAGAGTTCTAATGCTACTTAAATCGCGATATCGCATCTCATTTCTATGTTTCGTGATAAGATATAATATTCATTTCGAAGTATCATGTACACCTCGTATTCACTTCAAAAGAATGTAAATGCGACACTTCCATGCTAGGAAATAGCGTTTGCAGATGTCTACGTATCGTAGCAATAGAGTTCTAATGCTTCTTAAAACGCGATATCGCATCTCACTGCTATGTTTCATGATAAGATATAATATTCATTGCGAAGTGTCATGTATATCTCGTATTCACTTCAAACGAATGTAAATGCGACACTTCCATGCTAGGAAATAGCGCTAGCAGATGTCTACGTATCACAGCAATAGAGTACTAATGCTTCTTAAAACGAGATGTCGTATTTCACTTCTATGTTTCATGATAAGATATAATATTCATTGCGAAGTGTCATGTATACCTCGTATTCGCTTCAAATGAATGTAAATGCCACACTTCCATGCTAGGAAATAGCGCTTGCAGATGTCTACGTATCACAGCAATAGAGTACTAATGCTTCTTAAAACGAGATGTCGTATTTCACTCCTATGTTTCGTAATAAGATATAATATTCATTGTGTAATGTTATGTATACCTCGTATTCGCTTCAGTGGAATGTAAGTGCGAAATTTCCTTGCTAGGAAATAGAGTTTGCAGATGTCTACGTATAATAGCAATAGTGTTCTAATGCTTCTCAAAACGCGATATAGCACCTCTTTCCTATGTTTCATGATAATATATAATATTCATTGCGAAGTGTCATGTATATCTCGTATTCACTTCAAATGAATGTAAATGCGACACTTCCATGCTAGGAAACAGCGTTTGCAGATGTCTACGTATCGTAGCAATAGAGTTCTAATGCTTCTTAGAACGCGATATCGCATCTCACTTCTATGTTTCATGATAAGATATAATATTCATTGCGAAGTGTCATGTATACCTCATATTCACTTCAAAAGAATGTAAATGCGACACTTCCATGCTAGGAAATAGCGTTTTGCAGATGTCTACGTATCGTAGCAATAGAGTTCTAATGCTTCTTAAAACGCGATATCGCATATCACTGCTATGTTTCATGATAAGATATAATATTCATTATGGAGTGGTATGTATACCTCGTACTCACATCAAAAGAATGTAAATGCGGCCCTTCCATGCTAGGGAATAGCCCTTGCAAATGTCTACGTATCGTAGCAATAGAGTTCTAATGCTTCTTAAAACGCGATATCGCATCTCACATCTATGTTTCATGATAAGACATAATATTCATTGCGAAGTGTCATGTATACCACGTATTCACTTCAAAAGAACGTAAATAGGACACTTCCATGCTAGGAAATAGCGCTTGCAGATGTCTACGTATCGTAGCAATAGAGTTCTAATGCTTCTTAGAACGCGATATCGCATCTCACTTCTATGTTTCATGATAAGATATAATATTCATTGCGAAGTGTCGTGTATACCTCGTATTCACTTCAAATGAATGTAAACGCCACACTTCCATGCTAGGAAATAGCGTTTGCAGATGTCTACGTATCACAGCAATAGGTTACTAATGCTTCTTAAAACGAGATGTCGTATTTCATTTCTATGTTCCGTAATAAGATATAATATTCATTGTGTAATGTTATGTATACCTCGTATTCACTTCAGTGGAATGTAAGTGCGAAATTTCCTTGCTAGGAAATAGCGTTTGCAGATGTCTACGTATCGTAGCATTAGAGTTCTAATGCTTCTCAAAACGCGATATAGCACCTCATTCCTATGTTTCATGATAAGATATAATATTCATTGCGAAGTGTCATGTATACCTCGTATTCACTTCAAAAGAATGTAAATGCGACACTTCCATGCTAGGAAATAGCGTTTGCAGATGTCTACCTATCGCAGCAATAGAGATCCAATGCTTCCTAAAACGCGATATCGCATCACTCTTCTATGTTTCATGATAAGGTATAATATTCATTTCGAAGTGTCATGTATACCTCGTATTCACTTCAAATGAATGTAAATGCGACACTTCCATGCTAGGAAATAGCCTTTGCAAATGTCTACGTATCGTAGCAATAGAGTTCTAATGATTCCTAAACGCGATATCGCATCTCACTGCTATGTTTCATGATAAGATATAATATTCATTGCGAAGTGTCATGTATACCTCGTATTCACTTCAAAAGAATGTAAATGCGACACTTCCATGCTAGGAAGTAGCGTTTGCAGATATCTCTGTATCGTAGCAATAGAGTTCTAATGCTTCTTAAAACGCGATATCGCATCTCACTGCTATGTTTCATGATAAGATATAATATTCATTGCGAAGTGTCATGTATACCTCGTATTCACTTCAAAAGAATGTAAATGCGACACTTCCATGCTAGGAAATAGCGTTTGCAGATGTCTACGTATCGCAGCAATAGAGATCCAATGCTTCCTAAAACGCGATATCGCATCACTCTTCTATGTTTCATGATAAGATATAATATTCATTGCGAAGTGTCATGTATACCTCGTATTCACTTCAAAAGAATGTAAATGCGACACTTCCATGCTAGGAAATAGCGTTTGCAGATGTCTACCTATCGCAGCAATAGAGATCCAATGCTTCCTAGAACGCGATATCGCATCACTCTTCTATGTTTCATGATAAGGTATAATATTCATTTCGAAGTGTCATGTATACCTCGTATTCACTTCAAATGAATGTAAATGCGACACTTCCATGCTAGGAAATAGCCTTTGCAAATGTCTACGTATCGTAGCAATAGAGTTCTAATGATTCTTAAAACGCGATATCGCATCTCACTGCTATGTTTCATGATAAGATATAATATTCATTGCGAAGTGTCATGTATACCTCGTATTCACTTCAAAAGAATGTAAATGCGACACTTCCATGCTAGGAAGTAGCGTTTGCAGATATCTATGTATCGTAGCAATAGAGTTCTAATGCTTCTTAAAACGCGATATCGCATCTCACTGCTATGTTTCATGATAAGATATAATATTCATTGCGAAGTGTCATGTATACCTCGTATTCACTTCAAAAGAATGTAAATGCGACACTTCCATGCTAGGAAATAGCGTTTGCAGATGTCTACGTATCGCAGCAATAGAGATCCAATGCTTCCTAAAACGCGATATCGCATCACTCTTCTATGTTTCATGATAAGGTATAATATTCATTTCGAAGTGTCATGTATACCTCGTATTCACTTCAAATGAATGTAAATGCGACACTTCCATGCTAGGAAATAGCCTTTGCAAATGTCTACGTTTCGTAGCAATAGAGTTCTAATGCTTCTTAAAACGCAATATCGCATCTCACTGCTATGTTTCATGAGAAGATATAATATTCATTATGGAGTGTTATGTATACCTCGTACTCACTTCAAAAGAATGTAAATGCGACCCTCCCATCCTAGGAAATAGCTTTCGCAGATGTCTACGTATCGTAGCAATAGAGTTCTAATGCTTCTTAAAACGAGATATCGCATCTCATTTCTATGTTTCATTATCAGATATAATATTCACTGCGAAGTGTCATGTATACCTCGTATTCACTTCAAAAGGATGTAAATGCGACACTTCCTTGCTAGGAAATAGCGTTTCCAGATGACTACGCGTCGAAACAATAGATTTCTAATGATTCTTAATATGCCATATCGCATCTCAATTCTATGCTTCATGATAAGATATAATAATCATTGCGAAGTGTCATGTATATCTCGTATTCACTTCAAACGAATGTAAATGCGACACTTCCATGCTAGGAAATAGCGTTTGCAGATGCCTACGTATCGCAGCAATAGAGTTTTAATGCTTCCTAAAACGCGATATCGCACCTCTCTTCTATGTTTCATGATAAGGTATAATATTCATTGCGAAGTGCCATGTATACCTCGTATTCACTTCAAATGAATGTAAATGCGACACCTCCATGCTAGGAAACAGCGTTTGCAGATGTCTGCGTATCGTAGCAATAGAGTTATAATGCTTCTTAAAACGCGATATCGCATCTCACTGCTATGTTTCATGATAAGATATAATATTCATTGCGAAGTGTCATGTATATCTCGTATTCACATCAAAAGAATGTAAATGCGACACTTCCATGCTAGGAAATAGCGTTTGCAGATGTCTACGTATCGCAGCAATAGAGTTCCAATGCTTCCTAAAACGCGATATCGCATCTCCCTTCTATGTTTCATGATAAGGTGTAATATTCATTGCGAAGCGTCATGTATACCTCGTATTCACTTCAAATGAATGTAAATGCGACACTTCCATGCTAGGAAATAGCGTTTGCAGATGTCTACGTATCGTAGCAATAGAGCTCTAATGCTTCTCAAAACGCGATATAGCACCTCATTCCTATGTTTCATGATAAGATATAATATTCATTGCGAAGTGTCATGTATACCTCGTATTCACTTCAGAAGAACGTAAATAAGACACTTCCATGCTAGGAAATAGCGTGTGCAGATGTCTACGTATCGTAGCAATAGAGTTCTAATGCTTCTTAGAGCGCGATATCGCATCTCACTTCTATGTTTCATGATAAGATATAATATTCATTGCGAAGTGTCATGTCTACCTCGTATTCACTTCAAATGCACGTAAATAAGACACTTCCATGCTAGGAAATAGCGTGTGCAGATGTCTACGTATCGTAGCAATAGAGTTCTAATGCTTCTTAGAGCGCGATATCGCATCTCACTTCTATGTTTCATGATAAGATATAATATTCATTGCGAAGTGTTATGTATACCTCGCATACACGTCAAATGAATGTAAATGCGACACTTCCTTGCTAGGAAATAGTGTTTGCAGATGTCTACGTATCGAAGCAATAGAATTCTAATGCTACTTAAAACGAGATGTCACATCTCATTTCTACGTTTCATGATAAGATATAATATTCATTCCGAAGTGTTATGTATTCCTCGCACACATTTCAAGTGAATGTAAATGCGACACTTCCTTGCTAGAAAATAGTGTTTGCAGATGTCTACGTATCGAAGCAATAGAGTTCCAATGCTTCTTAAAACGATATATCGCATCTCATTTCTATGTTTCATAATAAGATATAATATTCATTGCGAAGTGTTATGTATACCTCGCATACACTTCAAATGAATGTAAATGCGACACTTCCTTGCTAGGAAATAGTGTTTGCAGATGTCTACCTGTCGAAGCAATAGAGTTCTAATGCTTCTTAAAACGAGATACCGCATGTCATTTCTTTGTTTCATGATATGATATAATATTAATTGCGATGTGTCAGAAATACCTCATATTCACTTCAAAAGAATGTAAATGCGACACTTCCATGCTAGGAAATAGTGTTTCCAGATGTCTACGTATCGAAGCAATAGAGTGCTAATGCTTCTTAACTCGCCATTTCGCATCGCATTTCACTGTTTCATGATAAGATATAATAATCATTGTGCAGTGTTATGTATACCTCGTATTCACTTCAAATGAATGTAAATGCGACACTTCCTTGCTGGGAAGTAGCGTTTGCAGATGTCTACGTATCGAAGCAATAGAGTTCTAATGCTTCTTAAATCGCGATATCGCATCTCATTTCTATGTTTCATGATAAGATATAATATTCATTGTGCAGTGTTATGTATATCTCGTCTATACTTCAAATGAATGTAAATGCGACACTTCCTTGCTAGGAAATAGCGTTTGTAGATGTCTACGTATCGTAGCAATAGAGTTCTAATGCTTCTTAAAAAGCGAAATCGCTCCTCATTCCTATGTTTCATGATAAGATATAATATTCATTGCGGAGTGTTATGTATACCTCGTATTCCTTTCAAAAGAATGTAAATGCGACACTTCCTTGCTAGGAAGTATCGTTTGCAGATGTCTACGTATCGAAGCAGTAGATTTCTAATTCTTCTTAAATCGTCATATCGCATCACATATCTACGTTTCTTGATAAGATATAATATTCATTGCGAAGTGCTATGTATACCTCGTATTCCTTTCAAAAGAATGTAAATGCGACACTTCCTTTGTAGGAAGTAGCGTGTGCAGATGTCTACGTATCGAAGCAATAGTGTTCTAATGCTTCTTAAATCGCATTATTGCATCTCATTTCTATGTTTCATGATAAGACATGATATTCATTATGTAGTGCTATGTATTCCTCGTATTCACTTCAAAAGAAAGTAAATGCGACAATACCTTGCTAGGAAATAGCGTTTACAGATGTCTCCGTATCGAAGAAATAGTGTTCTAATGCTTCTTAAATCGCGATATCGCATCTCATTTCTATGTTTCGTGATAAGATATAATATTCATTGCGAAGTGTCATGCTTACCTCGTATTCATTTCAAAAGAATGTAAATGCGACACTTCCTTGTTAGGAAATAGCGTTTGTAGATGTCTCCGTATCGAAGCAGTAGTGTTCTAATGCTTCTCAAAACGCGATGTCGCATCTCATTTCTATGCTTCATGTTAAGATATAATATTCATTGCGAAGTGTCATGTATACCTAGTACTCACTTCAAAATAATGTAAATGCGTCACTTCCTTGCTAGGAAATAGCGTTGGCAGATGTCTACGTATCGAAGCAATAGATTTCTAAAGCATACTAATTCGCGTTATCGCATCTCATATCTATGTTTCATGATAATATATAATATTCGTTGCGAAGTGTCATGTATACCTCGCATACACTTCAAATGAATGTGAATGCGACAGTTCCTTGCTAGGAAATAGTGTTTGCAGATGTCTACGTATCGTAGCAATAGAGCTCTAATGCTTCTCAAAACGCGATATAGCACCTCATTCCTATGTTTCATGATAAGATATAATATTCATTGCGAAGTGTCATGTATACCTCGTATTCACTTCAGAAGAACGTAAATAAGACACTTCCATGCTAGGAAATAGCGTGTGCAGATGTCTACGTATCGTAGCAATAGAGTTCTAATGCTTCTTAGAGCGCGATATCGCATCTCACTTCTATGTTTCATGATAAGATATAATATTCATTGCGAAGTGTCATGTCTACCTCGTATTCACTTCAAATGCACGTAAATAAGACACTTCCATGCTAGGAAATAGCGTGTGCAGATGTCTACGTATCGTAGCAATAGAGTTCTAATGCTTCTTAGAGCGCGATATCGCATCTCACTTCTATGTTTCATGATAAGATATAATATTCATTGCGAAGTGTTATGTATACCTCGCATACACGTCAAATGAATGTAAATGCGACACTTCCTTGCTAGGAAATAGTGTTTGCAGATGTCTACGTATCGAAGCAATAGAATTCTAATGCTACTTAAAACGAGATGTCACATCTCATTTCTACGTTTCATGATAAGATATAATATTCATTCCGAAGTGTTATGTATTCCTCGCACACATTTCAAGTGAATGTAAATGCGACACTTCCTTGCTAGAAAATAGTGTTTGCAGATGTCTACGTATCGAAGCAATAGAGTTCCAATGCTTCTTAAAACGATATATCGCATCTCATTTCTATGTTTCATAATAAGATATAATATTCATTGCGAAGTGTTATGTATACCTCGCATACACTTCAAATGAATGTAAATGCGACACTTCCTTGCTAGGAAATAGTGTTTGCAGATGTCTACCTGTCGAAGCAATAGAGTTCTAATGCTTCTTAAAACGAGATACCGCATGTCATTTCTTTGTTTCATGATATGATATAATATTAATTGCGATGTGTCAGAAATACCTCATATTCACTTCAAAAGAATGTAAATGCGACACTTCCATGCTAGGAAATAGTGTTTCCAGATGTCTACGTATCGAAGCAATAGAGTGCTAATGCTTCTTAACTCGCCATTTCGCATCGCATTTCACTGTTTCATGATAAGATATAATAATCATTGTGCAGTGTTATGTATACCTCGTATTCACTTCAAATGAATGTAAATGCGACACTTCCTTGCTGGGAAGTAGCGTTTGCAGATGTCTACGTATCGAAGCAATAGAGTTCTAATGCTTCTTAAATCGCGATATCGCATCTCATTTCTATGTTTCATGATAAGATATAATATTCATTGTGCAGTGTTATGTATATCTCGTCTATACTTCAAATGAATGTAAATGCGACACTTCCTTGCTAGGAAATAGCGTTTGTAGATGTCTACGTATCGTAGCAATAGAGTTCTAATGCTTCTTAAAAAGCGAAATCGCTCCTCATTCCTATGTTTCATGATAAGATATAATATTCATTGCGGAGTGTTATGTATACCTCGTATTCCTTTCAAAAGAATGTAAATGCGACACTTCCTTGCTAGGAAGTATCGTTTGCAGATGTCTACGTATCGAAGCAGTAGATTTCTAATTCTTCTTAAATCGTCATATCGCATCACATATCTACGTTTCTTGATAAGATATAATATTCATTGCGAAGTGCTATGTATACCTCGTATTCCTTTCAAAAGAATGTAAATGCGACACTTCCTTTGTAGGAAGTAGCGTGTGCAGATGTCTACGTATCGAAGCAATAGTGTTCTAATGCTTCTTAAATCGCATTATTGCATCTCATTTCTATGTTTCATGATAAGACATGATATTCATTATGTAGTGCTATGTATTCCTCGTATTCACTTCAAAAGAAAGTAAATGCGACAATACCTTGCTAGGAAATAGCGTTTACAGATGTCTCCGTATCGAAGAAATAGTGTTCTAATGCTTCTTAAATCGCGATATCGCATCTCATTTCTATGTTTCGTGATAAGATATAATATTCATTGCGAAGTGTCATGCTTACCTCGTATTCATTTCAAAAGAATGTAAATGCGACACTTCCTTGTTAGGAAATAGCGTTTGTAGATGTCTCCGTATCGAAGCAGTAGTGTTCTAATGCTTCTCAAAACGCGATGTCGCATCTCATTTCTATGCTTCATGTTAAGATATAATATTCATTGCGAAGTGTCATGTATACCTAGTACTCACTTCAAAATAATGTAAATGCGTCACTTCCTTGCTAGGAAATAGCGTTGGCAGATGTCTACGTATCGAAGCAATAGATTTCTAAAGCATACTAATTCGCGTTATCGCATCTCATATCTATGTTTCATGATAATATATAATATTCGTTGCGAAGTGTCATGTATACCTCGCATACACTTCAAATGAATGTGAATGCGACAGTTCCTTGCTAGGAAATAGTGTTTGCAGATGTCTACGTATCGAAGCAATAGTGTTCTAATGCTACTTAAATCGCGATATCGCATCTCATTTCTATGTTTCATGATAAGATATAATATTCATTGTGCAGTGCTATGTATATCTCGTCTATACTTCAAATGAATGTAAATGCGACACTTCCTTGCTAGGAAGTAGCGTTTGTGGATGTCTACGTATCGAAGCAATAGAGTTGTAATTCTTCTTAAATCGCCATATTGAATCTCATTTCTATGTTCCATGGTAAGATATAATATTCATTGTGCAGTGTTATGTATACCTCGTATTCACTTCAAAAGAATGTAAATGCGACACTTCCTTGCTAGGAAATAGCGTTTGCAGATGTCTACGTATCCAAGCAATAGAGTTCTAATGCTTCTTAAATCGCGATATCGCATCTCGTTTCTATGTTTCACGTTAACATATAATATTCATTGTGCAGTGTTATGTATATCTCGTCTATACTTCAAATGAATGTAAATGCGACACTTCCTTGCTAGAAAATAGCGTTTGCAGGTGTCTACGTATCGAAGCAATAGGGATCTAATGCTTCTTAAATCGCCATATTGCTTCTCGTTTCAATGTTTCATGATAATATATAATATTCAGTGCGAAGTGTCATGTATACCTCGCATACACTTCAAATGAATGTAAATGCGACACTTCCTTCCTAGGAAATAGCGTTTGCAGATGTCTACGTATTGAAGCAACAGAGTTCTAATGCATCTTAAAACGCGATATCGCATCACATTCCTTTGTCTCATGATAAGATATAATATTCATTCCGAAGTGTTATGTATTCCACGTCTGCACTTCAAGTGAATGTTAATGCGACAGTTCCTTGCTAGGAAACAGCGTTTGTAGATGTCTACGTATCGTGCATTATTGTTCTAATGCTTCTCAAAACGCGATATCGCATCTCATTTCTATGTTCAATGATTATATATAATATTCATTACGAAGTGTCATGTATACCTCGCATACACGTCACATGAATGCAAATGCGACACTCCCATGCTAGGAAATAGCGTTTCCAGATGTCTACATATCGTAGCAATAGAGTTCTAGTGCTCCTTAAAACGGGATATCGCATCTCATTTCTATGTGTCATGATAAGATATAATACTCATTGCGATGTGTTATGTGTTGCTCGTCTACATTTCAAATTTATGTATAAGCGACACTTCCTATCTCGGAGATAGCGTTGGCAGATGTCTACGTATTGATGCAATATCGTTCTGATGCTTCTCGAAACGAGATATCGCATCTGATTTGTATGTTTCATGATAAAATATAATATTCATTGCGAAGTGTCATGTACACCTTTTATTCGCTTCAAAAGAATGTAAATGCGACACTTCCTTCCTAGGAAATAGCGTTTGCAGATGTCTAAGTATCGATGCAGTAGAGATCTAATGCAACGTAAAACGCGATATTGCATCTCAATTCTATGTTTCATGATAAGATATAATATTCATTGCGAAGTCTTATGTGTACCTCGCATACACTTGATATGAATGTAAGTGCGACACTTCCTTGCTACGAAGTAGCATTTGCAGATGTCTACGTATCGAAACAATAGAGTTCTAATGCTTCTTAAAACGCGATATCGCATCTCATTTCTATGTCTCACGATAAGATATAATATTCATTGCGGAGTCTTATGTATATCTCGCCTACACTTCAAAAGCATGTAAATGCCAAACTACCTTGCCACGGAATAGTAATTCTAGATGTCTACGGTAACGTCAGGCGTGACGCCTGCCACCCTCCGGCGTGCTTCAGGTCCAGCAACCGCTCATCCGTCAGCATCTGCATCCGCAGCATACGTGCGAGGACCGCACTGCGTCCCGGTGCCTCAGGACGTGGAGACAGAGCTACAAGGACGTAGAGTACATCAGCACGTACCCACATACTTACCCTCCATACGTGTAACCTTAGGTTAAGCACGCTACACGACTGTGTACATACACACAACAACACACACGTCGAATTCTAAGTTCGATTAGAGATAATCTGCGATGCGCTCGCGCGCACACTCGACGCTCGCGGCTTACGCTCAACGTGAGCCGCACCCCACTCCGACCGGCCGCCCCATCACGAGGGCCGAGCGGCCGCCCTACTCCACCGCCTGCCCCACCGCGTGGGCCCAGAGACTCGCGCGCGGCACGATCCGAGAAGGTGGCGAACGTGCTTCCGATACGAGGCTTCTAATCCGAACGCCGAACCGAGCAGTTCGAATCTGCCTCCGCTGTATCCTGCAGCGAGCTACCAGCTCCAATGCAGTCGTTTCTATTCCATCTCCCATAGAGGAGTCTTTATTATAACTTAGTCTCATCTATATTTCATTTTGTACTCATATTTAGTAACATAGTCTTAGTGTTTTTATTAGGATAGTATTCATAGAATATACACTAATTTTACCCGATTCGATGTCTCTTTATTATACTACAATCTCCTTCGACTCTATTCCACGAGTACGCTCGCGTATTATTACTATTTCGCACTATTTCATCTGCGACAGTCTTGAAGCTGGACGGTTAGAGCGAACCAACGCTTAGCCGCTCTTACTTCACCTCTGCCGTAACAAGGGTGTCTTGAACTAAGGTCGATCCCGGTAAGGTAGAGAGAACCAGCGCTTAGGCGTGCCGTCGTCCTCCTGTGTGCAAGTACCCACGATGTACTCTGAGCTTTCTATGAAGCGTACTCGACGCGCGGGGAGGAAAGAGTTCCTACGTCGTCTCGTCCGCTAATACGTGGGCAGTGCCTCCGTGTATCCGAAGATCTACACTGCGGTTCCTGTTACTGACAGGGTAACCTTCGCCGCCATACGTCCCGTTCGAGTTAAGAAACGTCCTGTCCCGACACCCGCACCTTCCAGCCAGAGTTCGCCTGCCTGGAAGCTCATTCCGATCGACGCTCCAGCGTTCCAACCGTACGCAGCTACAATTCCGGACACGGATCCACGGCGCATTGGATACCGAATGTAAATGCGACTCTACCTTGCAACAGAATAGTGCTTCCAGGTGTCTACGAATCGAAGCAGTACAGTTCCAATTCTTCATAAAACGCGATTTCGTATCTCAAATCTATGGTTCACGTTATGATGTAATTCAATGCAACGCGTTATGTATTTTTCGTCATTACTTCATGAGAATGTAAATCCCACACTTCCTAGCGACGGAATAGCGTTACTAGATGTCAAGTAATCGAAGCAATAGAGTTATAATGCTTCGTAAAACGCGATATCGCATCTCATTTCTATGTCTCACGATGAGATGTAATAATCAACGCAACGCGTTAGGAATGTTTCGTAAACACTTCAAACCAATGTAAATGCCACACTTCCATGCAGCAGAATAGCGTTTCTAGATGTCCACGTATCGAAGCAATAGAGTTCTAACACTTTATAAATCGCGATATCGCATCTCATTTCTATGTCTCATGATAAGATTTATTGCTCAATGCAACGCGTTATGTATATCTCGTTTACACTTCAAAAGAATGTAAATGCCGCACCTCCTTGCGACGGAATAGCGTTTCTGGATGTCCACGTGTCGAAGCAATAGAGTTCTAACCCTTTATAAAACGCGATATCGCATCTCACTACTACGTCCCGTGATAAGATGCAATATTTAATGCAACGCGTTATGTATATCAAGACTACACTTCGAAAGAATGTGAATCCCGCACTTTGTGTCTAGGGAATAGCGTTTCGAGATGTCTACATATCGCAGCAATAGATATATTTACGAAATTACTTAAAACGTCTTAATCTCAAAAATAGCCTTTTTATCACAAATGTGTAATAAATAAAGTCTTCGAAGGCCCCACGTTTTATTTGTTCCATCGGTCGGAACATGTTCTCCCCGTTGAGAGACCGTGACGATCAATCTAAATCGGTTTGATCTGAATATCGTCTCGACGTCGATGGTTCACGCTATCGTCTCGGATGTGGGCAGCTCCGCTAACTGCTTGACGTTGCGATTGTAGGCCCCCTGGCTGGTCCGTACGGTGACCGTTCGGGTGATCTTGTCTGGACCTGGGTGCACCTCTTCGACTCGACCGCGGTGCCACTGCAAAGGCAGGACGTAGACATCCCTTAAGACTACGAGGGATCTTTTCTTGATCTCGTGGTAGCCCTTGGTCCATTTTTTTCGCTCGCTCAGATGGTGGATATACTCCTTGTGCCACCTGGTTCAAAATTCCTGCTGGACGTTCTGGATGTGTTTGCTAGTGTGACAATCAGTTACGAGGAGTATCACTGAAATCAGTCTCGGGCAAACTCGTTAACGACGTGCCGATCAGGAAGTGGGTCGGAGTTAGGGACCATTAGGATCGGATGATAATGGAGTAAGCGGGCGGGAGTTTAGGATCGCTTCGATTTCGATCGCGAACGTATTGAACTATTCGAATGTAACCCGTATCTTCCCCGACGACTCGTTTGATGTGGTGTTTAAACGATTTCACTGCTGCCTCCCAAAGGCCGCCGAAATTGGGAGAAGGAGCTGGCATGAAATGCCATGATATTCCCTTGCCCGTGAGGAAGTGTCTTACCTTATCGTCCGTTTGCAGTTTTTGGTACAGTGCGCTTAATTCGTTATTCACTCCAACGAAATTTTGTCCCGTTGTAGGAATAAATGTTCCGACAGATGCCCCTACGACCGATGAAGCGTTTCAATGCCGCGATGAACGCTTCGGTAGTCATGTCACCGACGATCTCAAGATAGACCGCTCTCGTTGCAAAGCACACAAACACTGCTACATATATTTTTACTCGCGCACAATTTCGGAAACGTTTTTCCTTGATATAAAAAGGACCGCAATAATCTGTTCCGCAATTATTAAAGGATCGGCATTCGGATTCGCGTGACGCAGGTAGAGTGCCCATTACGTATTTCACGGCCGGTGGTTTTACGCGGAAGCACCAGATGTACTTCTTACCATCAATGGGCCAATACCTCTGCCTTAGTGTCGCCAGCGTGGTATTGATACCCGAATGATGTCCCTCTAAATGCGTGTGACGAATGATCAGATCGGTGATGTGATGCGATCTTAGAAGCAGGATCGGATGTTTCTGTCCGCAGGGAATGTTTGCGTTTTGTAGTCGACCGCCTACCTGTAGAATTCCCGTTTCGTCTAAGAATGGCTGCAGCGAGAGCCGGTTCCTCTTTGGATGCAGCTCTGTACCGTTCTTCAAATTTCGGATCTCTTTTTCAAACGCGAAGGCTTTCACGAGCCTCAAGATCCGATCATTAGCGTCGTGGACCTCTCATACGGTTAGAGGTCCTGCGTTACAATGATTTTTGCGAAATCGGAGGCAATATGCGACGATCCTCCTTAATTTCGCGATGTCTGAATAGCGGCCGAGAATTTCGTTGCTACGGGTGGTCGTTGCCAAGCATGTATGGGGATGAATATCGGGTATTTCCAAAACGAGGTTGAACGTAGATTTCGGCCAATCCTTGTTATCGTCGGCAAACCACGATGGTCCATGACGTCAGATGGAGGGCTTCAAGAATTCCGCCGGTGTTTGTCCTCTCTATATGAGGTCCGCTGGATTGTCGTTTGACCTGACGTGCCGCTATCGGTCCTCGTTTGAATTTCGGCCACCCTATTTGCCACGAATGTTCTTAGCGTGGCTGGTTCGCGTTGCAGCAAATATAAAACTATCGTGGAATGCGTCCGGAAGTTAATCGAGTCGAATCGGCGTGCATTATTATCTCGGACGTTAGACAATAATGACGTCAGTAGCACCGCACCGCAAAGTTCGAGACGTGCGAGGCTGACAACTTTTACTGGTGCGACCCGAAATTTCGCGCATAATAGTCTCGTTTTAATTCGTCCGCGATTGTCGACTGACCGTAGATACACGCACGCTCCGTATGCTCGTTCGCTCGCGTCGCAGAACCTGTGTAATTCCACCCTTCGCACCTTCGATTGGCATACGTGTCACTCGAAGAATGTTTCGTTATATAACTGCATTTCCTTCACGTACGTGGACCATTCTGTATGGAGGATAGTTGGTAACGATTCGTCCCAGGCCAATTGCAGTTTCCAAAGGTGTTGCATAAATATTTTTGCCGTTATTATTACTGGCGCCAGTAAACCTAACGGGTCGAATATTTTTGTCATGGTGGATAAGATCGTGCGTTTGGTGATCCTCGTATCGATGTTTGGATCCACGGAATAGATGATTCGGTCGTCCTACGCGTGCCACGAAACGCCAAGAGCTTTCATTGTGGCGTCTCCAAAATACTTTGGGTGAATTTCGCCTTCCGGAAGTCCTACTAAAAGTTTCGGTTCGCTCGAGACCCATTGTTGAATGTGGAGGTTGCCGCCTTTAAGTAGCTTTATTACCTGGTCCCGTAGTTGTCTAGCGTCTTCGTAATTATCTGTGCCAGTTAGGAGATCATCGACGTATAGATCTCGCTGGAGCACGGTCGATGCGAAAGGAGCATTCACCTTTTCGTCGTCCGCTAGCTGATGAATATACCTGATGACGAGGAAAGGCGCTAAAGATAGTCCGAACGCGATCGTGTTCAGCTCGTACGTTTTCACCTTTCCCTTGTTATCTCGTCACAATATCGGCTGGTATCGGCGGTCTTCCGGTCTTACGAGGAACTGCCGATACATCTTCTCGATGTGACTCCGGTTAAGACATAGGTGTGTTGACGGAACCTTATGGGAAAAGCGAATATGTCGACCTGTATCGTTGGTCCTGCCAAAAGCGTATCGTTCAATGTCAGTCTACTGCTCGATCTTGCAGATCCATCGAAGACGACGCGAACCTTCGTTGTTGAGCTGGACAGTTTGATGACGGCGTGGTGGATGAGGTAGAGGCCATCCGAATCGCGTGGCCCTACCTGGCTCATGTGTCCCATCTAGAAATATTCCTCGGTGACGGTGGAGTATTCTCGTTTCAGCTCTGGATCTTTCATGAATTTTCGTTCGAGAGAAAGAAGAAGGTTGAGGACGCGCGACCGAGTTTCGCCTAACTGCATCTTCTTTTCACTGAACGGCAGTGCGACAATGTAACGACCGGTTCGTGTCTGTTTAACGTGGTCGTGAAAATACTGCTCGCATTCCTACTTCGCGGAAAATAGCTGTCGTCCGTGTGGGCCCTCTACTAGCACCCAGAATTTTTGAAGTTCGAAATTCAGGATTGTAACGAACGTTTGATGTTTCCTCCACGACGCCGATGTGGATACGCTCCTCCCGATGATCCGTCCAAATTGCGTCCTTTGGAGGATTAATTCAGAATCGTTGCGAGGAGAAAGCTTGTACTGGCCGATGCTAGGGGATGATAAAGTGGGGCCGGTGCCGATTAACATATCCACATTTTCCGGTCGATGAAATTGTGGATCTACTAGCTTTACGTTCGCTAGAGTCGGAATTCACATTCTGTTGTTGGTTGCAAACACGTCGTCCTCTGCTTCTGCAGCGTATACAATTCAATACCATGTAAATGCCACACTTCCTTGCTACGGAACAGGGTTTCTAGATGTCTACATAACGGAGCAATGGAGTTCTAATGCTTCATAGAAAGCAATATCGCTTATCAATTCTATGTCTCATGATAAGATGTAATCTTCAATGCAACGCGTTTTGTATATCTCGTCAACACTTCAAAAGAATATAAATCCCACACTTCCATGCTACATAAAGCGATTCTAGATGTATACGTTTCGAAGCAACGCAGTTCTAATGCTTCATAAAGCGCGATATCGCATCTCATTTCTATGTCTCATGATAAGATGTAATATTCAATGCAACACATTATGTATATCTTGTGAACACCTCATAAGAATATGAATTCCACACATCCTTGCTACGGAATAGATTTCTAAATGTCTACCAATCGAAGCAATAGAGTTCTAATTCTTCATAAAACGCGATATCGAATCTCATTTATAGGTTTCATGATAAGATGTAATATCAATGCAACGCGTTATGTATATCTCGTCAGCACTTCAAAAGTATGTAGCGCCCACACTTCCATACTACGGAATAACGTTTCTTGAAGTCACATGTCGAAGTTATGGAGTACTAACGCTTCATCAAATGCGATATCGAATTTCATCTCTATATCTCTAGATAAAACGTCATATCAAAGAAACGCGTTATCTGTATCTCGTCAACAGCACAAAAGACTCTAAATCCCACACTTCCACGCTACGGAATAGCGTTTCAAGATATCCACATATCGAAGCAATAGAGTTCTAATGCTTCATAAAACGCGATATCGCATCTTATCTCTATGTTTCACGATAAGATATAATATTCATTGAGCAGTGTCATGTATACCTCGTATTCACTTCGAAAGAATGTAAATGCGACACTTCCTTTCTAGGAAGTAGCGTCTCCAGATGTCTTCTTATCGCAGGATTTGAGTTCTAATGCATCTTAAAACGCGATGTCGCATCTCTTTTCTATGTATCATCATAAGATATAATATTCATTGCGAAGTGTTACGTATATGTCGATTTCACTTCAAAAGAATGTATATGCGACACTCCCTTGCTAGGACGGAGTGTTTGCAGATGTCTACGTATCGAAGAAGCAGTGTTCTAACTCTTCTTAAAACGCGATATCGCCACTCATTTCTATGTTTCATGATAAGATATAATATTCATTGCGAAGTGTCATGTATACCCCGTGTTCCTTTCAAAAGAGTGTAAATGCGACACTTCCTTTCTAGGAAGTAGCGTCTCCAGATGTCTTCTTATCGCAGGATTTGAGTTCTAATGCATCTTAAAACGCGATGTCGCATCTCTTTTCTATGTATCATCATAAGATATAATGTTCATTGCGAAGTGTTATGTATATGTCGATTTCACTTCAAAAGAATGTATATGCGACACTCCCTTGCTTGGAAATAGCGTTTGCATATGTCTATGTATCGTAGCAATAGATTTCTATTGCTTCTCAAAACGCGATATCGAATGTCACTTCTATCTATCCTGATAAGATATAATATTCATTGTGGAGTGTTATGTTTATCTCATTCATACTTCAAATGAATGCAAATGCGACAGTTCCTTGCTAGGAAATAGTGTTTGCAGATATCTACGTATCGAAGCAATAAAGTTCTAAAGCTTCTTAAATCGCGATATCGCATCTCATTTCTATGTTTCATGATAAGATATAATATTCATTGTGCAGTGTTATGAATACCTCGTAATCACTTCAAAAGAATGTAAATGCGACACTTCCTTGCTAGGATGTAGCGTTTGCAGATGTCTACGTATCGAAGCAATAGGGATCTAATGCTTCTTAAATCGCCATATCGCTTCTCATTTCTATGTTTCATGATAAGATATAATACTCATTGTGCAGTGTTATGTATATCTCGTCTATACTTCAAATGGATGTAAATGCGACACTTCCTTGCTAGGAAATAGCGTTTGCAGATGTCTACATATCGTGGCATTAGAGTTCTAATGCTTCTCATAACGCGATATCGCATCTCATTTCTATGTTTCATGATAAGATATAATATTCATTGTGGAATGTTATGTATACCTCGTTTTCGTTTCAAAAGAATGTAAATGCGACACTTCCTTGCTAGGAAATAGCGTTTGCAGATGTCTACGTATCGAAGCAGTAGAGTTCTAATGCTTCTTATATCGCCATATCGCATCTCATTTCTATGTTTCATGATAAGATATAATATTCATTGTGCAGTGTTATGTTTATCTCGTCTATACTTCAAATGGATGTAAATGCGACACTTCCTTGCTAGGAAGTAGCGTTTGCAGATGTCTACGTATCGAAGTAATAGACATCATATGCTTCATAAATCGCCATATCGCATTTCATTTCTATGTTTCATGACAAGATATAATATTCATTGCGAAGTGTCACGTATACCCCGCATACACTTCAAATGAATGTAAATGCGACACATCCTTGCTGGGAAATAGCGTGTGCAGATGTCTACGTATCGAAGCAATAGAGTTCTAATGCTTCTTAAATCGCGTAATCGCATCTCATTTCTATGTTTCATGATAAGATATAATATTCACTGTGCAGTGTTATGTATACCTAGTATTCACTTCAAGAGAATGTAAATGCTACAATTCCTTGCTAGGAAATAGCGTTTGCATACGTCTACGTATCGAAGCAATAGATTTCGAAAGCTTGCTAATTCGCGATATCGCATCTCATATTTATTTTTCATGATAATATATAATATTCATTGCGAAGTGTCATGTGTACTTCGCATACACTTCAAAGGAATGTAAATACGACACTTCCTTCCTAAGGAATAGCGTTTGCAGATGTCTACGTATCGATGCAATAGTGTTCTAATGCCTCTTAAATCGCGATATCGCATCTCATTCCTATGTTTCATGATAGGATGTAATATTCATTGCAAAGTGTCATATATACCTGGTATTCACTTCAAAAGAATGAAAATGCGAATCTTCCTTGCTAGGAAATAGCGTTTGCAGATGACTACGTATCGGAGCAATGGAGTTCTAATGCTTCTCAAGACGAGATATCGCATCTCATTTCTATGCTTCATGATAAGATATAATGTTCATTGCGAAGTGTCATATATACCTCGTATTCACTTCAAAAGAATGTAAATGCGACACTTCCATGCTAGGAAATAGCGACTGCAGATGTCTACGCGTCGAGGCAATAGAGTTCTAATGCTTCTTAAAACGCGATATCGCATCTCAAATCTATGCTTCATGATAAGATATAATGTTCATTGCGAAGCGTCATATATACCTCGTATTCACTTCAAAAGAATGTAAATGCGAATCTTCCTTGCTAGGAAATAGCGTTTGCAGATGACTACGTATCGGAGCAATGGAGTTCTAATGCTTCTCAGGACGAGATATCGCATCTCATTTCTATGCTTCATGATAAGATATAATATTCTTGAGAAGTGTCATGTATACCTCGTATTCCCTCCAAACGAATGTAAATGCGACACTTCCTTGCTAGGAAATGGCGTATTCAGATGTCTACGTATCGTAGCAATAGAGTTCTAATGCTACTTAAACCGCGATATCGCATCTCATTTATATGTTTCGTGATAAGTTATAATATTCATCGCGAAGTGTCAGGTATACCTCGTAATCACTTCAAAAGAATATAAATGCGACACTTCCATGCTAGGAAATAGCGTCTGCAGATGTCTACGCGTCGAGGCAATAGAGTTCTAATGCTTCTTAAAACGCGATATCGAATCTCTCTTCTATGTTACATGATAAGATATAATATTCATTGCGAAGTGTCATGTATACCTCGTATTCCCTCCAAACGAATGTAAATGCGACACTTCCTTGCTAGGAAATGGCGTACTCAGATGTCTACGTATCGTACCAATAGAGTTCTAATGCTGCTTAAATCGCGATATCGCATCTCGTTTATATGTTTCGTGATAAGATATAATATTCATCGCGAAGTGTCAGGTATACCTCGTATTCACTTCAAAAGAATGTAAATGCGACACTTCCATGCTAGGAAATAGCGTTTGCAGATGACTACGTATCGGAGCAAAGGAGTTGTAATGCTTCTCAAAACGAGATATCGCATCTCATTTCTATGCTTCATGATAAGATATAAAACTCATTGCGAAGTGTCATGTATACCTCGTATTCCCTCCAGACGAATGTAAATGCGACACTTCCTTGCTAGGAAATGGCGTATTCAGATGTCTACGTATCGTAGCAATAAAGTTCTAATGCTACTTAAATCGCGATATCGCATCTCATATATATGTTTCGTGATAAGATATAATATTCATCGCGAAGTGTCAGGTATACCTCGTAATCACTTCAAAAGAATGTAAATGCGACACTTCCATGCTAGGAAATAGCGACTGCAGATGTCTACGCGTCGAGGCAATAGAGTTCTAATGCTTCTTAAAACGCGATATCGCATCTCACTTCTATGCTTCATGATAAGAGATAATGTTCATTGCGAAGTGTCATATATACCTCGTAGTCACTTCTAAAGAATGTAAATGCGAATCTTCCTTGCTAGGAAATAGCGTTTGCAGATGACAACGTATCGCAGCAATGGAGATCTAATGCTTCTCAAGACGAGATATCGCATCTCATTTCTATGCTTCATGATAAGATATAATATTCATTGCGATGTGTCATGTATACCTCGTATTCCCTCCAAACGAATGTAAATGCGACACTTCCTTGCTAGGAAATGGCGAATTCAGATGTCTACGTATCGTAGCAATAGAGTTCTAATGCTACTTAAATCGCGATATCGCATCTCATTTATATGTTTAGTGATAAGATATAATATTCATCGCGAAGTGTCATGGACACCTCGTATTCACTTCAAAAGAATGTAAATGCGACATTTCCATGCTAGGCTATAGCCTTTGCAGATATCTCCGCATCGAGGCAATAGGGTTCTAATGCTTCCTAAAACGCGATATCGCATCTCACTTTTATGATACATGATAAGATATAATGTTCATTGCGAAGTGTCATGTATACCTCGTATTCACTTCAAAAGAATGTAAATGCGAATCTTCCTTGCTAGGAAATAGCGCTTGCAGATGACTACGTATCGGAGCAAAGGAGTTCTAATGCTTCTCAAAACGAGATATCGCATCTCATTTCTATGCTTCATGATAAGATATAATAGTCATTGCGAAGTGTCATGTATACCTCGTATTCCCACCAAACGAATGTAAATGCGACACTTCCATGCTAGGAAATAGCGTCTGCAGATGTCTACGCGTCGAGGCAATAGAGTTCTAATGCTTCTTAAAAAGCGATATCGCATCTCACTTCTATGTTTCATGATAAGATATAATATTCATTGCGAAGTGTCATGTATACCTCGTATTCACTTGAATAGAATGTAAATGCGACTATTTCTTTCTAGGAAATAGCATTTGCAGATGTCTAGGTATCGTAGCAATAGAGTTCCAATGCTTCTAAACCCGCGATATCGCATCTCATTTCTATGCTTCATGATAAGACATAATATTCATTGCGAAGTGTCATGTATACCTCGTATTCACTCCAAGCGAATGTAAATGCGACAGTTCCTTGCTAGGAAATAGAGTATTCAGATGTCTACGTATCGTGGCAATAGAGTTCCAATGCTACTTAAATCGCGATATCGCATCTCATTTCTATGTTTCGTGATAAGATATAATATTCATTGCGAAAGCGTCATGTATACCTCGTATTCACTTCAAAAGAATGTAAATGCGACTATTGGTTGCTAGGAAATAGCGATTGCAGATGTCTACGTATCGTAGCAATAGAGTTCTAATGCTTCTCAAAACGCGTTATAGTATCTCATTTCTATGTTTCCTGATAAGATATAATATTCATTGCGATGTGTCATGTACACCTCGTATTCACTTCAAAAGAATGTAAATGCGAATCTTCCTTGCTAGGAAATAGCGTTTGCAGATGACTACGTATCGGAGCAAAGGAGTTGTAATGCTCCTCAAAACGAGATATCGCATCTCATTTCTATGCTTCATGATAAGATATAAAATTCATTGCGAAGTGTCATGTATACCTCGTATTCACATCAAAAGAATGTAAATGCGACTATTCCTTGCTAGGGCATAGCGTTTGCAGATGCCTACGTATCACAGCAATAGAGTTCTAATGCTTCTTAGATCGCGATATCGCATCTCATTTCTATGTTTCGTGATATGTTATAATATTCATTCCGTAGTGTCATGTAAACCTCGAATTCACTTCAAAAGAATGTAAATGCGACTATTGGTTGCTAGGAAATAGCGATTGCAGATGTCTAGGTATGATAGCAATAGTGCTCTAATGCTTCTCAAAACGCGATATCGCATCTCATTTCTAAGTTTCCTGATAAGATATAATATTCATTGCGGATTGTCATGTACACCTCGCATTCACTTCAAAAGAATGTAAATGCGACACTTCCATGCTAGGAAATAGCGTCTGCAGATGTCTACGCGTCGAGGCAATAGAGTTGTAGTGCTTCTTAGAACGCGATATCGCATCTCACTTCCTTGTTTCATGATAAGATATAATATTAATTGCGAAGTGTCATGTATACCTCGTATTCACATCAAAAGCATGTAACGGCGACTATTCCTTGCTAGGGCATAGCGTTTGCAGATGCCTACGTATCGTAGCAATAGAGTTCTAATGCTTCTTAGATCGCGATATCGCATCTCATTTCTATGTTTCGTGATAAGTTATAGCATTCATTGCGAAGTGTCATGTATACCTCGTATTCCCTCCAAACGAATGTAAATGCGACACTTCCTTGCTAGGAAATGGCGTATTCAGATGTCTACGTATCGTAGCAATAGAGTTCTAATGCTACTTAAATCGCGATATCGCATCTCATTTATATGTTTCGTGATAAAATATAATATTCATCGCGAAGTGTCAGGTGTACCTCGTATTCACTTCAAAAGAATGCAAATGCGACACTTCCATGCTAGGAAATAGCGTCTGCAGATGTCTACGCGTCGAGGCAATAGAGTTCTAATGCTTCTTAAAACGCGATATGGAATCTCAATTCTATGTTTCATTATAAGATATAATATTCATTGCGAAGTGTCATGTATACCTCGAATTCACTTCAAAAGAATGTAAATGCGACACTTCCATGCTAGGGAATAGCGTTTGCAGATATCTCCGCATCGAGGAAATAGGGTTCTAATTCTTCTTAAGACGCGATATCGCATCTCACTTTTATGTTACATGATAAGATATAATGTTCATTGCGAAGTGTCATATATACCTCGTATTCACTTCAAAAGAATGTAAATGCTAATCTTCCTTGCTAGGAAATAGCGTTTGCAGATGACTACGTATCGTAGCAATGGAGTTCTAATACTTCTCAAAACGAGATATCGCATCTCATTTCTATGCTTCATGATAAGATATAATATTCATTGCGAAGTGTCATGTATACCTCGTATTCACATCAAAAGAATGTAAATGCGACTATTCCTTGCTAGGGCATAGCGTTTGCAGATGCCTACGTATCGTAGCAATAGTGTTCTAATGCTTCTAAATCGCGATATCGCATCTCATTTCTTTGTTTCGTGATATGTTATAATATTCATTCGGTAGTGTCATGTAAACCGCGAATTCACTTCAAAAGAATGTAAATGCGACTATTGGTTGCTAGGAAATAGCGATTGCAGATGTCTAGGTATGATAGCAATAGTGCTCTAATGCTTCTCAAAACGCGATATCGCATCTCATTTCTAAGTTTCCTGATAAGATATAATATTCATTGCGGATTGTCATGTACACCTCGTATTCACTTCAAAAGAATGTAAATGCGACACTTCCATGCTAGGAAATAGCGTTTGCAGATGACTACGTATCGGAGCAATGGAGTTCTAATGCTTCTCAAGACGAGATATCGCATCTCATTTCTATGCTTCATGATAAGATATAATATTCATTGCGAAGTGTCATGTATACCTCGTATTCCCTCCAAACGAATGTAAATGCGACACTTCCTTGCTAGGAAATGGCGTATTCAGATGTCTACGAATCGTAGCAATAGAGTTCTAATGCTACATAAACCGCGATATCGCATCTCATTTATATGTTTCGTGATAAGATATAATATTCATCGCGAAGTGTCAGGTATACCTCGTAATCACTTCAAAAGAATATAAATGCGACACTTCCATGCTAGGAAATAGAGTCTGCAGATGTCTACGCGTCGAGGCAATAGAGTTCTAATGCTTCTTAGAACGCGATATCGAATCTTAATTCTATGTTTCATTATAAGATATAATATTCATTGCGAAGTGTCATGTATACCTCGAATTCACTTCAAAAGAATGTAAATGCGACACTTCCATGCTAGGAAATAGCGTTTGCAGATATCTCCGCATCGAGGAAATAGGGTTCTAATTCTTCTTAAGACGCGATATCGCATCTCACTTTTATGTTACATGATAAGATATAATGTTCATTGCGAAGTGTCATATATACCTCGTATTCACTTCAAAAGAATGTAAATGCGACTATTGGTTGCTAGGAAATAGCGTATTCAGATGTCTACGTTTCGTAGCAATAGAGTTCTAATGCTTCTTAGATCGCGATGTCGCATCTCATTTCTATGTTTCGTGATAAGTTATAATATTCATTCCGAAGTGTCATGTAAACCTCGAATTCACTTCAAAAGAATGTAAATGCGACTATTACTTGCTAGGGCATAGCGTTTGCAGATGCCTACGTATCGTAGCAATAGAGTTCTAATGCTTCTTAGATCGCGATATCGCATCCCATTACTATGTTTCGTGATAAGTTATAATATACATTCCGAAGTGTCATGTAATCCTCGAATTCACTTCAAAAGAATGTAAATGCGGCTATTGGTTGCTAGGAAATAGCGATTGCAGATGTCTACGTATCGTAGCAATAGAGTTCTAATGCTTCTCAAAACGCGATATCGCATCTCATTTCTATGTTTCCTGATAAGATATAATATTCATTGCGAAGTGTCATGTACACCTCGTATTCACTTCAAACGAATGTAAATGCGACTATTCCTTGCTAGGAAATAGCATTTACAGATGTCTACGTATCGTAGCAATAGAGTTCTAATGCTTCTCAAAACGCGATATCGCATCACATTTCTATGCTTCATGATAAGATATAATATTCATCGCGAAGTGTCATGTGCACCTCGTATTCACTTCAAAAGAATGTAAATGCGACACTTCCATGCTAGGAAATAGCGTCTGCAGATATCTCCGCATCGAGGCAATAGGGTTCTAATGCTTCTTAAAACGCGATATCGCATCTCATATCTATGATTCGTGATAAGTTAGAATATTCATTTCGAAGTGTCATGTATACCTCGAATTCTCTTCAAAAGAATGTTAATGCGAGACTTCCATGCTAGGAAATAGCGTTTGCAGATATCTTCGCATCGAGGCAATAGGGTTCTAGTGCTTCTTAAAACGCGATATCGCATCTCACTTCTATGTTACATGATAAGATATAATGTTCAGTGCGAAGTGTTCTGTATACCTCGTATTCACTTCAAAAGAATGTAAATGCGACTACTGCCTGCTAGGAAATAGCGTTTGCAGATGTCTACGTATCGTAGCAATAGCGTTCTAATGCTACTTAAATCGCGACATCACACCTCATTTCTATGTTTCGTGATAAGATATAATATTCATTGCGAAGTGTCATGTACACCTCGTATTCACTTCAAAAGAATGTAAATGCGACACTTCCATGCTAGGAAATAGCGTCTGCAGAAGTCTTCGCGTCGAGGCAATAGAATTCTTATGCTTCTTAAAACGCGATATCGCAACTCACTTCTACGTTTGGTGATAAGATATAATATTCAATGCGAAGTGTCACGTATACCTCGTATTCACTTCAAAAGAATGTAAATGCGACAATTCCATGCTAGGAAATAGCGTTTGCAGATGTCTACGTATCGTAGCAATAGAGTTCTAATGCTTCACAAAACGAGATGCCTCATTTCATTTCTATGTTCCGTGATAAGATATAATATTCATTGTGGAGTGTCATGTATACCTCGTATTCACTTCAAATGAATGTAAATGCGACACTTCCATGCTAGGAAATAGCGTTTGCAGATGTCTACGTATCGTAGCAGTAGAGTTCTAATGCTTCTTAAAACGCGATATCGCATCTCACTGCTATGTTTCATGATAAGATATAATATTCATTATGGAGTGATATGTATACCTCGTACTCACTTCAAAAGAATGTAAATGCGACCCTTCCATGCTAGGGAATAGCCTTTGCGGATGACTACGTATCGTAGCAATAGAGTTCTAATGCTTCTTAGAACGCGATATCGCATCTCACTTTTATGTTTCATGATAAGATATAATATTCATTGCGAAGTGTCATGTATATCTCGTATTCACATCAAAAGAATGTAAATGCGACACTTCCATGCTAGGAAATAGCGTTTGCAGATGTCTACGTATCGCAGCTATACAGTTCCAATGCTTCCTAAAACGCGATATCGCATCTCCCTTCTATGTTTCATGATAAGGTATAATATTCATTGCGAAGTGTCATGTATACCTCGTATTCACTTCAAATGAATGTAAATGCGACACTTCCATGCTAGGAAATAGCATTTGCAGATGCCTACGTATCGTAGCAATAGAGTTCTAATGCTTCTTAACACGCGATATCGCATCTCACTGCTATGATTCATGATAAGATATAATATTCCTTATGGAGTGATATGTATACCTCGTACTCACTTCAAAAGAATGTAAATGCGACCCTTCCATGCTAGGGAATATCCTTTTCAGATGTCTACGTATCGTAGAAATAGTGTTCTAATGCTTCTTAAAACGCGATATCGCATCTCACTGCTATGTTTCATGAGAAGATATAATATTCATTGCGAGTTGTCATGTATATCTCGTATTCACATCAAAAGAATGTAAATGCGACACTTCCATGCTAGGGAATAGCGTTTGCAGATGTCTACGTATCGCAGCAATAGAGTTCCAATGCTTCCTAAAACGCGATATCGCACCACTCTTCTATGTTTCATGATAAGGTATAATATTCATAGCGAAGTGTCATGTATACCTCGTATTCACTTCAAATGAATGTAAATGCGACACTTCCATGCTAGGAAATAGCGTTTGCAGATGTCTACGTATCGTAGCAATAGAGTTCTAATGCTTCTTAAAACGCGATATCGCATCTCACTGCTATGTTTCATGATAAGATATAATATTCATTATGGAGTGTTATGTATATCTCGTATTCACATCAAAAGAATGTAAATGCGACACTTCCATGCTAGGGAATAGCGTTTGCAGATGTCTACGTATCGCAGCAATAGAGTTCCAATGCTTCCTAAAACGCGATATCGCACCACTCTTCTATGTTTCATGATAAGGTATAATATTCATAGCGAAGTGTCATGTATACCTCGTATTCACTTCAAATGAATGTAAATGCGACACTTCCATGCTAGGAAATAGCGTTTGCAGATGTCTACGTATCGTAGCAATAGAGTTCTAATGCTTCTTAAAACGCGATATCGCATCTCACTGCTATGTTTCATGATAAGATATAATATTCATTATGGAGTGTTATGTATACCTCGTACACACTTCAAAAGAAAGTAAATGCGACCCTTCCATGCTAGGGAATAGCGTTTGCAGATGTCTACGTATCGCAGCAATAGAGTTCCAATGCTTCCTAAAACGCGATATCGCATCACTCTTCTATGTTTCATGATAAGGTATAATATTCATAGCGAAGTGTCATGTATACCTCGTATTCACTTCAAATGAATGTAAATGCGACACTTCCATGCTAGGAAATAGCGTTTGCAGATGTCTACGTATCGTAGCAATAGAGTTCTAATGCTTCACAAAACGAGATGCCTCATTTCATTTCTATGTTCCGTGATAAGATATAATATTCATTGTGGAGTGTCATGTATACCTCGTATTCACTTCAAATGAATGTAAATGCGACACTTCCATGCTAGGAAATAGCGTTTGCAGATGTCTACGTATCGTAGCAATAGAGTTCTAATGCTTCTTAAAACGCGATATCGCATCTCACTGCTATGTTTCATGATAAGATATAATATTCATTATGGAGTGATATGTATACCTCGTACTCACTTCAAAAGAATGTAAATGCGACCCTTCCATGCTAGGGAATAGCCTTTGCAGATGACTACGTATCGTAGCAATAGAGTTCTAATGCTTCTTAGAACGCGATATCGCATCTCACTTTTATGTTTCATGATAAGATATAATATTCATTGCGAAGTGTCATGTATATCTCGTACTCACATCAAAAGAATGTAAATGCGACACTTCCATGCTAGGAAATAGCGTTTGCAGATGTCTACGTATCTCAGCTATAGAGTTCCAATGCTTCCTAAAACGCGATATCGCATCTCCCTTCTATGTTTCATGATAAGGTATAATATTCATTGCGAAGTGTCATGTATACCTCGTATTCACTTCAAATGAATGTAAATGCGACACTTCCATGCTGGGAAATAGCATTTGCAGATGCCTACGTATGGTAGCAATAGAGTTCTAATGCTTCTTAACACGCGATATCGCATCTCACTGCTATGATTCATGATAAGATATAATATTCATTATGGAGTGATATGTATACCTCGTACTCACTTCAAAAGAATGTAAATGCGACCCTTCCATGCTAGGGAATAGCCTTTTCAGATGTCTACGTATCGTAGAAATAGAGTTCTAATGCTTCTTAAAACGCGATATCGCATCTCACTGCTATGTTTCATGAGAAGATATAATATTCATTGCGAAGTGTCATGTATATCTCGTATTCACATCAAAAGAATGTAAATGCGACACTTCCATGCTAGGGAATAGCGTTTGCAGATGTCTACGTATCGCAGCAATAGAGTTCCAATGCTTCTCAAAACGCGATATCGCACCACTCTTCTATGTTTCATGATAAGGTATAATATTCATTGCGAAGTGTCATGTATATCTCGTATTCACTTCAAACGAATGTAAATGCGACACTTCCATGCTAGGAAATAGCGTTTGCAGATGTCTACGTATCGTAGCAATAGAGTTCTAATGCTTCTTAAAACGCGATATCGCATCTCACTGCTATGTTTCATGAGACGATATAATATTCATTGCGAAGTGTCATGTATACCTCATATTCACTTCAAAAGAATGTAAATGCGACACTTCCATGCTAGGAAATAGCGTTTTGCAGATGTCTACGTATCGTAGCAATAGAGTTCTAATGCTTCTTAAAACGCGATATCGCATATCACTGCTATGTTTCATGATAAGATATAATATTCATTATGGAGTGATATGTATACCTCGTACTCACATCAAAAGAATGTAAATGCGGCCCTTCCATGCTAGGGAATAGCCCTTGCAAATGTCTACGTATCGTAGCAATAGAGTTCTAATGCTTCTTAAAACGCGATATCGCATCTCACATCTATGTTTCATGATAAGACATAATATTCATTGCGAAGTGTCATGTATACCACGTATTCACTTCAAAAGAACGTAAATAAGACACTTCCATGCTAGGAAATAGCGCTTGCAGATGTCTACGTATCGTAGCAATAGAGTTCTAATGCTTCTTAGAACGCGATATCGCATCTCACTTCTATGTTTCATGATAAGATATAATATTCATTGCGAAGTGTCATGTATACCTCGTATTCACTTCAAATGAATGTAAATGCCACACTTCCATGCTAGGAAATAGCGTTTGCAGATGTCTACGTATCACAGCAATAGGTTACTAATGCTTCTTAAAACGAGATGTCGTATTTCATTTCTATGTTCCGTAATAAGATATAATATTCATTGTGTAATGTTATGTATACCTCGTATTCACTTCAGTGGAATGTAAGTGCGAAATTTCCTTGCTAGGAAATAGCGTTTGCAGATGTCTACGTATCGTAGCATTAGAGTTCTAATGCTTCTCAAAACGCGATATAGCACCTCATTCCTATGTTTCATGATAAGATATAATATTCATTGCGAAGTGTCATGTATACCTCGTATTCACTTCAAAAGAATGTAAATGCGACACTTCCATGCTAGGAAATAGCGTTTGCAGATGTCTACGTATCGCAGCAATAGAGATCCAATGCTTCCTAAAACGCGATATCGCATCACTCTTCTATGTTTCATGATAAGGTATAATATTCATTTCGAAGTGTCATGTATACCTCGTATTCACTTCAAATGAATGTAAATGCGACACTTCCATGCTAGGAAATAGCCTTTGCAAATGTCTACGTATCGTAGCAATAGAGTTCTAATGATTCTTAAAACGCGATATCGCATCTCACTGCTATGTTTCATGATAAGATATAATATTCATTGCGAAGTGTCATGTATACCTCGTATTCACTTCAAAAGAATGTAAATGCGACACTTCCATGCTAGGAAGTAGCGTTTGCAGATGTCTACGTATCGTAGCAATGGAGTTCTAATGCTTCTTAAAACGCGATATCGCATCTCACTGCTACGTTTCATGATAAGATATAATATTCATTGCGAAGTGTCATGTATACCTCGTATTCACTTCAAAAGTATGTAAATGCGACACTTCCATGCTAGGAAATGGCGTTTGCAGATGTCTACGTATCGCAGCAATAGAGATCCAATGCTTCCTAAAACGCGATATCGCATCACGCTTCTATGTTTCATGATAAGGTATAATATTCATTTCGAAGTGTCATGTATATCTCGTATTCACTTCAAACGAATGTAAATGCGACACTTCCATGCTGGGAAATAGCGTTTGCAGATGTCTACGTATCGTAGCAATAGAGTTCTAATGCTTCTTAAAACGCGATATCGCATCTCACTGCTATGTTTCATGATAAGATATAATATTCATTGCGAAGTGTCATGTATACCTCGTCTTCACTTCAAAAGAATGTAAATGCGACACTTCCATGCTAAGAAGTAGCGTTTGCAGATGTCTACCTATCGTAGCAATAGGGTTCTAATACTTCTTAAAATGCGATATCGCATCGCACTTCTATGTTTCATGATAAGATATAATATTCATTGCGAAGTGTCATGTATACCGCGATTTCACTTCACAAGAATGTAAATGCGACACTCCCTTGCTAGGAAATAGCGTTTGCAGATGCCTACGTATCGTGGCATTAGAGTTCTAATGCTTCTCAAAACACTATATCGCTACTCATTACTATGCTTCATGGTAATATATAATATTCATTGTGGAGTGTTATGTATACATCGTATTCACTTCAAAAGAATATAAATGCGACACTTCCTTGCTAGGAAATAGCGTTTGCAGATGTCTACGTATCGAAGCGATAGAGTTCTAAAACCTTCTAATTCGCGATATCGCATCTCATTTCTATGTTTCATGATAAGATATAATATTCATTGTGGAGTCTTATGTATACCTCGTATTCGTTTCAAAAGAATGTAAATGCGACACGTCCTTGCTAGGAAGTAGCGTTTGCAGATGCCTACGTATCGAAGCAATAGTGTTCTAATGATTCTTAAATCGCGATATCCCATCTCATTTCTATGTTTCATGACAATATATAATATTCATTGCGATGGGTCATGTATACCTCGTATTCACTTCAAAACAATGTAAATGCGGCACTTCCATGCTAGGAAATAGCGTTTGCAGATGTCTACGTATCGAAGCAATAGAGATCCAATGCTTCCTAAAACGCTATATCGCATCACTCTTCTATGTTTCATGATAAGGTATAATATTCCTTTCGAAGTGTCATGTATACCTCGTATTCACTTCAAATGAATGTAAATGCGACACTTCCATGCTAGGAAATAGCGTTTGCAGATGTCTGCGTATCGTAGCAACAGTGTTCTAATGCTTCTTAAAACGAGATGTCGCATCTCATTTCTATGTTTCATGATCAGATATAATATTCGTTGCGAAGTGTCATGTATATCTCGTATTCACTTCAAACGAATGTAAATGCGACACTTCCATGCTAGGAAATAGCGTTTGCAGATGTCTACGTATCGTAGCAATAGAGTTCTAATGCTTCTTAAAACGCGATATCGCATCTCACTGCTATGTTTCATGAGACGATATAATATTCATTGCGAAATGTCATGCATATCTCGTATTCACATCAAAAGAATGTAAATGCGACACTTCCATGCTAGGAAATAGCGTTTGCAGATGTCTACGTATCGCAGCAATAGAGTTCCAATGCTTCTTAAAACGCGATATCGCATCTCACATCTATGTTTCAAGATAAGATATAATATTCATTGCGAATTGTCATGTATACCTCGTATTCACTTCAAAAGAACGTAAATAAGACACTTCCATGCTAGGAAATAGCGTTTGCAGATGTCTACGTATCGCAGCAATAGAGATCCAATGCTTCCTAAAACGCGATATCGCATCACTCTTCTATGTTTCATGATAAGGTATAATATTCATTACGAAGTGTCATGTATACCTCGTATTCACTTCAAATGAATGTAAATGCGACACTTCCATGCTAGGAAATAGCGTTTGCAGATGTCTACGTATCGTAGCAATAGAGTTCTAATGCTTCTTAAAACGCGATATCGCATCTCACTGCTATGTTTCATGATAAGATATAATATTCATTGCGAAGTGTCATGTATATCTCGTATTCACTTCAAACGAATGTAAATGCGACACTTCCATGCTAGGAAATAGCGTTTCCAGATGTCTACGTATCGTAGCAATAGAGTTCTAATGCTTCTCAAAACGCGATATAGCAACTCATTCCTATGTTTCATGATAAGATATAATATTCATTGCGAAGTGTCATGTATCCCTCGTATTCACTTCAAAAGAATGTAAATGCGACACTTCCATGCTAGGAAATAGCGTTTGCAGATGTCTACGTATCGCAGCAATAGAGATCCAATGCTTCCTAAAACGCGATATCGCACCACTCTTCTATGTTTCATGATAAGGTATAATATTCATTACGAAGTGTCATGTATACCTCGTATTCACTTCAAATGAATGTAAATGCGACACTTCCATGCTAGGAAATAGCGTTTGCAGATGTCTACGTATCGTAGCAATATAGTTCTAATGCTTCTTAAAACGCGATATCGCATCTCACTGCTATGTTTCATGATAAGATATAATATTCATTGCGAAGTGTCATGTATATCTCGTATTCACTTCAAACGAATGTAAATGCGACACTTCCATGCTAGGAAATAGCGTTTGCAGATGTCTACGTATCGCAGCAATAGAGTACCAATGCTTCCTAAAACGCGATATCGCATCTCTCTACTATGTTTCACGATAAGGAATAATATTCATTGCGAAGTGTCATGTATACCTCGTATTCACTTCAAAAGAATGTAAATGCGAAACTTCCATGCTAGGAAATAGCGTTTCCAGATGTCTACGTATCGTAGCAATAGAGTTCTAATGCTTCTCAAAACGCGATATAGCACCTCATTCCTATGTTTCATGATAAGATATAATATTCATTGCGAAGTGTCATGTATCCCTCGTATTCACTTCAAAAGAATGTAAATGCGACACTTCCATGCTAGGAAATAGCGTTTGCAGATGTCTACGTATCGCAGCAATAGAGATCCAATGCTTCCTAAAACGCGATATCGCATCACTCTTCTATGTTTCATGATAAGGTATAATATTCATTTCGAAGTGTCATGTATACCTCGTATTCACTTCAAATGAATGTAAATGCGACACTTCCATGCTAGGAAATAGCGTTTGCAGATGTCTACGTATCGTAGCAATAGAGCTCTAATGCTTCTCAAAACGCGATATAGCACCTCATTCCTATGTTTCATGATAAGATATAATATTCATTGCGAATTGTCATGTATACCTCGTATTCACTTCAAAAGAACGTAAATAAGACACTTCCATGCTAGGAAATAGCGTGTGCAGATGTCTACGTATCGTAGCAATAGAGTTCTAATGCTTCTTAGAACGCGATATCGCATCTCACTTCTATGTTTCATGATAAGATATAATATTCATTGCGAAGTGTCATGTATACCTCGTATTCACTTCAAATGAATGTAGATGCCACACTTCCATGCTAGGAAATAGCGTTTGCAGATGTCTACGTATCACAGCAATAGGTTACTAATGCTTCTTAAAACGAGATGTCGTATTTCATTTCTATGTTCCGTAATAAGATATAATATTCATTGTGTAATGTTATGTATACCTCGTATTCACTTCAGTGGAATGTAAGTGCGAAATTTCCTTGCTAGGAAATAGCGTTTGCAGATGTCTACGTATCGTAGCATTAGAGTTCTAATGCTTCTCAAAACGCGATATAGCACCTCATTCCTATGTTTCATGATAAGATATAATATTCATTGCGAAGTGTCATGTATACCTCGTATTCACTTCAAAAGAATGTAAATGCGACACTTCCATGCTAGGAAATGGCGTTTGCAGATGTCTACGTATCGCAGCAATAGAGATCCAATGCTTCCTAAAACGCGATATCGCATCACTCTTCTATGTTTCATGATAAGGTATAATATTCATTTCGAAGTGTCATGTATATCTCGTATTCACTTCAAACGAATGTAAATGCGACACTTCCATGCTGGGAAATAGCGTTTGCAGATTTCTACGTATCGTAGCAATAGAGTTCTAATGCTTCTTAAAACGCGATATCGCATCTCACTGCTATGTTTCATGATAAGATATAATATTCATTGCGAAGTGTCATGTATACCTCGTCTTCACTTCAAAAGAATGTAAATGCGACACTTCCATGCTAAGAAGTAGCGTTTGCAGATGTCTACCTATCGTAGCAATAGGGTTCTAATACTTCTTAAAATGCGATATCGCATCACACTTCTATGTTTCATGATAAGATATAATATTCATTGCGAAGTGTCATGTATACCGCGCATACACTTAAAGTGAATGTAAATGCGACACTTCCTTGCTAGGAAATAGCGTTTGCAGATGTCTACGTATCGAAGCAATAGATTTCTAAAGCTTGCTAATTCGCGATATCGCATCTCATATCTATGTTTCATGATAATATATAATATTCATTGCGAAGTTTCATGTATTCCTCGCATACAATTCAAACGAATGTGAATGCGACAGTTCCTTGCTAGGAAATAGTGTTTGCAGATGCCTACGTGTCGAAGCAATAGTGTTCTAATGCTTCTTAAATCGTCATATCGCATCTCAATTCTATGTTTCATGATAAGACATAATATTCATTGCGATGTGTCATGTATACCTCGTATTCCTTTCAAAAGAATGTAAATGCGACACTTTCTTGCTAGGAAGTAGCGTTTGCAGATTTCTACGTATCGAAGCAATAGAGTTCTAATGCTTCTCAAATAGCGATATCGTTTCTCATTTCTATGTTTCATGATAAGATATAATATTTAATGTGCAGTGTTATGTACTCCTCGTATTCACTTCAAAAGAAAGTGAATGCCACAATTCCTTGCTAGGAAATAGCGTTTGCAGATGCCTACGTATCGTAGCATTAGTACTCTAATGCTTCTCAAAACGCGATATCGTTTCTCATTTCTATGTTTCATGATAAGATATAATATTTAATGTGCAGTGTTATGTACTCCTCGTATTCACTTCAAAAGAAAGTGAATGCCACAATTCCTTGCTAGGAAATAGCGTTTGCAGATGCCTCCGTATCGTAGCATTAGTCCTCTAATGCTTCTCAAAACGCGATATCGCATCTCATTTATATGTTTCGTGATAAGATATAATATTCATTGCGAAGTGTCATGTATACCTCGTATTCGCTTCAAAAGAATGTAAATGCGACACTTCCAGGCTAGGAAATAGCGTTTGCAGATATCTCCGCATCGAGGAAATAGGGTTCTAATTCTTCTTAAGGCGCGATATCGCATCTCACATTTATGTTACATGATAAGATATAATGTTCATTTCGAAGTGTCATATTTACCTCGTATTCACTTCAAAAGAATGTAAATGCTAATCTTCCTTGCTAGGATATAGCGTTTGCAGATGACTACGTATCGTAGCAATGGAGTTCTAATACTTCTCAAAACGAGATATCGCATCTCATTTCTATGCTTCATGATAAGATATAATATTCATTGCGAAGTGTCATGTATACCTGGTATTCACTCCAAACGAATGTAAATGCGACACTTCCCTGCTAGGAAATAGCGTATTCAGATGTCTACGTATGGTAGCAATAGAGTTCTAACGCTACCTAAATCTCGATATCGCATCTCATTTCTATGTTTCGTGATAAGATATAATATTCATTGCGATGTGTCATGTACACCTCGTATTCACTTCAAAAGAATGTAAATGTGACATTTCCATGCTAGGAAATAGCCTTTGCAGATATCTCCGCATCGAGGCAATAGGGTTCTAATACTTCTTAAAACGCGATATCGCATCTCATTTATATGTTTCGTGATAAGATACAATATTCATCGCGAAGTGTCATGTATATCTCGTATTCACTTCAAAAGAATGTAAATGCGACACTTCCATGCTAGGAAATAGCGTTTGCAGATGTCTACGTATCGTAGCAAGAGAGTTCTAATGCTTCTTAAAAAGCGATATCGCATCTCACAGCTGTGTTTCATGAGAAGATATAATATTCATTGCGAAGTGTCATGTATATCTCGTATTCACATCAAAAGAATGTAAATGCGACACTTCCATGCTAGGAAATAGCGTTTGCAGATGTCTACGTATCGCAGCAATAGATTTCCAATGCTTCCTAAAACGCGATATCGCATCACTCTTCTATGTTTCATGATAAGGTATAATATTCATTACGAAGTGTCATGTATACCTCGTATTCACTTCAAATGAACGTAAATAAGACACATCCATGCTAGGAAATAGCGTTTGCAGATGTCTACGTATCGTAGCAATAGAGTTCTAATGCTTCTTAAAACGCGATATCGCATCTCACTGCTATGTTTCGTGATAAGAAATGATGTTCATTGCGAAGTGTCATGTATACGTCGCATTCACTTCAAAAGAACGTAAGTGCGACACTTCCATGCTAGGAAATAGCGTTTGCAGATGTCTCTGCATTGAGGCCATAGAGTTCTAATGCTTCTTAAAACGCGAAATCGCATCTCTCTTCTATGTTACATGATAAGATATAATATTCATTGCGAAGTGTCATGTATACCTCGTATTCACATCAGAAGAATGTAAATGCGACTATTCCTTGCTAGAGCATAGCGTTTGCAGATGCCTACGTATCGCAGCAATAGAGTACCAATGCTTCCTAAAACGCGATATCGCATCTCTCTACTATGTTTCACGATAAGGAATAATATTCATTGCGAAGTGTCATGTATACCTCGTATTCACTTCAAAAGAATGTAAATGCGAAACTTCCATGCTAGGAAATAGCGTTTCCAGATGTCTACGTATCGTAGCAATAGAGTTCTAATGCTTCTCAAAACGCGATATAGCACCTCATTCCTATGTTTCATGATAAGATATAATATTCATTGCGAAGTGTCATGTATCCCTCGTATTCACTTCAAAAGAATGTAAATGCGACACTTCCATGCTAGGAAATAGCGTTTGCAGATGTCTACGTATCGCAGCAATAGAGATCCAATGCTTCCTAAAACGCGATATCGCATCACTCTTCTATGTTTCATGATAAGGTATAATATTCATTTCGAAGTGTCATGTATACCTCGTATTCACTTCAAATGAATGTAAATGCGACACTTCCATGCTAGGAAATAGCGTTTGCAGATGTCTACGTATCGTAGCAATAGAGCTCTAATGCTTCTCAAAACGCGATATAGCACCTCATTCCTATGTTTCATGATAAGATATAATATTCATTGCGAATTGTCATGTATACCTCGTATTCACTTCAAAAGAACGTAAATAAGACACTTCCATGCTAGGAAATAGCGTGTGCAGATGTCTACGTATCGTAGCAATAGAGTTCTAATGCTTCTTAGAACGCGATATCGCATCTCACTTCTATGTTTCATGATAAGATATAATATTCATTGCGAAGTGTCATGTATACCTCGTATTCACTTCAAATGAATGTAAATGCCACACTTCCATGCTAGGAAATAGCGTTTGCAGATGTCTACGTATCACAGCAATAGGTTACTAATGCTTCTTAAAACGAGATGTCGTATTTCATTTCTATGTTCCGTAATAAGATATAATATTCATTGTGTAATGTTATGTATACCTCGTATTCACTTCAGTGGAATGTAAGTGCGAAATTTCCTTGCTAGGAAATAGCGTTTGCAGATGTCTACGTATCGTAGCATTAGAGTTCTAATGCTTCTCAAAACGCGATATAGCACCTCATTCCTATGTTTCATGATAAGATATAATATTCATTGCGAAGTGTCATGTATACCTCGTATTCACTTCAAAAGAATGTAAATGCGACACTTCCATGCTAGGAAATGGCGTTTGCAGATGTCTACGTATCGCAGCAATAGAGATCCAATGCTTCCTAAAACGCGATATCGCATCACTCTTCTATGTTTCATGATAAGGTATAATATTCATTTCGAAGTGTCATGTATATCTCGTATTCACTTCAAACGAATGTAAATGCGACACTTCCATGCTGGGAAATAGCGTTTGCAGATTTCTACGTATCGTAGCAATAGAGTTCTAATGCTTCTTAAAACGCGATATCGCATCTCACTGCTATGTTTCATGATAAGATATAATATTCATTGCGAAGTGTCATGTATACCTCGTCTTCACTTCAAAAGAATGTAAATGCGACACTTCCATGCTAAGAAGTAGCGTTTGCAGATGTCTACCTATCGTAGCAATAGGGTTCTAATACTTCTTAAAATGCGATATCGCATCACACTTCTATGTTTCATGATAAGATATAATATTCATTGCGAAGTGTCATGTATACCGCGCATACACTTAAAGTGAATGTAAATGCGACACTTCCTTGCTAGGAAATAGCGTTTGCAGATGTCTACGTATCGAAGCAATAGATTTCTAAAGCTTGCTAATTCGCGATATCGCATCTCATATCTATGTTTCATGATAATATATAATATTCATTGCGAAGTTTCATGTATTCCTCGCATACAATTCAAACGAATGTGAATGCGACAGTTCCTTGCTAGGAAATAGTGTTTGCAGATGCCTACGTGTCGAAGCAATAGTGTTCTAATGCTTCTTAAATCGTCATATCGCATCTCAATTCTATGTTTCATGATAAGACATAATATTCATTGCGATGTGTCATGTATACCTCGTATTCCTTTCAAAAGAATGTAAATGCGACACTTTCTTGCTAGGAAGTAGCGTTTGCAGATTTCTACGTATCGAAGCAATAGAGTTCTAATGCTTCTCAAATAGCGATATCGTTTCTCATTTCTATGTTTCATGATAAGATATAATATTTAATGTGCAGTGTTATGTACTCCTCGTATTCACTTCAAAAGAAAGTGAATGCCACAATTCCTTGCTAGGAAATAGCGTTTGCAGATGCCTACGTATCGTAGCATTAGTACTCTAATGCTTCTCAAAACGCGATATCGTTTCTCATTTCTATGTTTCATGATAAGATATAATATTTAATGTGCAGTGTTATGTACTCCTCGTATTCACTTCAAAAGAAAGTGAATGCCACAATTCCTTGCTAGGAAATAGCGTTTGCAGATGCCTCCGTATCGTAGCATTAGTCCTCTAATGCTTCTCAAAACGCGATATCGCATCTCATTTATATGTTTCGTGATAAGATATAATATTCATTGCGAAGTGTCATGTATACCTCGTATTCGCTTCAAAAGAATGTAAATGCGACACTTCCAGGCTAGGAAATAGCGTTTGCAGATATCTCCGCATCGAGGAAATAGGGTTCTAATTCTTCTTAAGGCGCGATATCGCATCTCACATTTATGTTACATGATAAGATATAATGTTCATTTCGAAGTGTCATATTTACCTCGTATTCACTTCAAAAGAATGTAAATGCTAATCTTCCTTGCTAGGATATAGCGTTTGCAGATGACTACGTATCGTAGCAATGGAGTTCTAATACTTCTCAAAACGAGATATCGCATCTCATTTCTATGCTTCATGATAAGATATAATATTCATTGCGAAGTGTCATGTATACCTGGTATTCACTCCAAACGAATGTAAATGCGACACTTCCCTGCTAGGAAATAGCGTATTCAGATGTCTACGTATGGTAGCAATAGAGTTCTAACGCTACATAAATCTCGATATCGCATCTCATTTCTATGTTTCGTGATAAGATATAATATTCATTGCGATGTGTCATGTACACCTCGTATTCACTTCAAAAGAATGTAAATGTGACATTTCCATGCTAGGAAATAGCCTTTGCAGATATCTCCGCATCGAGGCAATAGGGTTCTAATACTTCTTAAAACGCGATATCGCATCTCATTTATATGTTTCGTGATAAGATACAATATTCATCGCGAAGTGTCATGTATATCTCGTATTCACTTCAAAAGAATGTAAATGCGACACTTCCATGCTAGGAAATAGCGTTTGCAGATGTCTACGTATCGTAGCAATAGAGTTCTAATGCTTCTTAAAAAGCGATATCGCATCTCACAGCTGTGTTTCATGAGAAGATATAATATTCATTGCGAAGTGTCATGTATATCTCGTATTCACATCAAAAGAATGTAAATGCGACACTTCCATGCTAGGAAATAGCGTTTGCAGATGTCTACGTATCGCAGCAATAGATTTCCAATGCTTCCTAAAACGCGATATCGCATCACTCTTCTATGTTTCATGATAAGGTATAATATTCATTACGAAGTGTCATGTATACCTCGTATTCACTTCAAATGAACGTAAATAAGACACATCCATGCTAGGAAATAGCGTTTGCAGATGTCTACGTATCGTAGCAATAGAGTTCTAATGCTTCTTAAAACGCGATATCGCATCTCACTGCTATGTTTCGTGATAAGAAATGATGTTCATTGCGAAGTGTCATGTATACGTCGCATTCACTTCAAAAGAACGTAAGTGCGACACTTCCATGCTAGGAAATAGCGTTTGCAGATGTCTCTGCATTGAGGCCATAGAGTTCTAATGCTTCTTAAAACGCGAAATCGCATCTCTCTTCTATGTTACATGATAAGATATAATATTCATTGCGAAGTGTCATGTATACCTCGTATTCACATCAGAAGAATGTAAATGCGACTATTCCTTGCTAGAGCATAGCGTTTGCAGATGCCTACGTATCGTAGCAATAGAGTTCTAATGCTTCTTAGATCGCGATATCGCATCTCATTTCTATGTTTTGTAATAAGTTATAATATTCATTCCGAAGTGTCATGTAAACCTCGAATTCACTTCAGAAGAATGTAAATGCGACTATTGGTTGCTAGGAAATAGCGATTGCAGATGTCTACATATCGTAGCAATAGGGTTCTAATGCTTCTTAGAATGCGATATCGCATCACACTTCTATGTTTCATGATAAGATATAATATTCATTGCGAAGTGTCATGTATACCTCGATTTCACTTCACAAGAATGTAAATGCGACACTTCCTTGCTAGGAAATATTGTTTGCAGATGTCTACGTATCGCAGCAATAGAGTACTAATGCTTCTTGAAACGAGATGTCGTATTTCATTTCTATGTTTCGTAATAAGATATAATATTCATTGTGTAATGTTATGTATACCTCGTATTCACTTCAGTGGAATGTAAGTGCGAAATTTCCTTGCTAGGAATAGAGTTTGCAGATGTCTACGTACATAGGCAATTGAATTCTAATGCTTCTCAAAACTCGATATAGCACCTCATTCCTATGTTTCATGTTAAGATATAATATTCATTGCGAAGTGTCATGTATACCTCGTATTCACTTCAAGAGAACGTATATAAGACACTTCCATGCTAGGTAATAGCGTTTGCAGATGTCTACGTATCGCAGCAATAGAGTTCCAATGCTTCCTAAAACGCGATATCGCATCACTCTTCTATGTTTCATGATAAGGTATAATATTCATTACGAAGTGTCATGTGTACCTCATATTCACTTCAAATGAATGTAAATGCGACACTTCCATGCTAGGAAGTAGCGTTTGCAGATGTCTACGTATCGTAGCAATAGGGTTCTAATGCTTCTTAAAATGCGATATCGCATCACACTTCTATGTTTCATGATAAGATATAATATTCATTGCGAAGTGTCATGTATACCTCGATTTCACTTCACAAGAATGTAAATGCGACACTTCCTTGCTAGGAAATATTGTTTGGAGATGTCTACGTATCCCAGCAATAGAGTACTAATGCTTCTTGAAACGAGATGTCGTATTTCATTTCGATGTTTCGTAATAAGATATAATATTCATTGTGTAATGTTATGTATACCTCGTATTCACTTCAGTGGAATGTAAGTGCGAAATTTCCTTGCTAGGAAATAGAGTTTGCAGATGCCTTCGTATATAGGCAATAGAGTTCTAATGCTTCTCAAAACTCGATATAGCACCTCATTCCTATGTTTCATGATAAGATATAATATTCATTGCCAAGTGTCATGTATACCTCGTATTCACTTCAAAAGAACGTAAATAAGATACATCCATGCTAGGAAATAGCGTTTGCAGATGTCTACGTATCGTAGCAATAGAGTTCTAATGCTTCTTAAAACGCGATATCGCATCTCACTGCTATGTTTCATGATAAGATATAATATTCATTGCGAAGTGTCATGTATACCTCGTATTCACTTCAAAAGAATGTAAATGCGACACTTCCATGCTAGGAAGTAGCGTTTGCAGATATCTACGTATCGTAGCAATAGGGTTCTAATGCTTCTTAAAATGCGATATCGCATCTCACTGCTATGTTTCATGAGAAGATATAATATTCATTGCGAAGTGTCATGTATACCTCGTATTCACTTCAAAAGAATGTAAATGCGAAACTTCCATGCTAGGAAATAGCGTTTGCAGATGTCTACGTATCGTAGCAATAGAGTTTTAATGCTACTTAAAACGAGATGTAGCATTTCATTTCTATGTTTCGTGATAAGATATAATATTCATTATGGAGTGTCATGTATACCTCGTATTCACTTCAAAAGAATGTAAATGCGACACTTCCATGCTAGGAAATAGCGTTTGCAGATGTCTGCGTATCGTAGCAATAGAGTTCTAATGCTTCTTAAAACGCGATATCGCATCTCACAGCTATGTTTCATGATAAGATATAATATTCATTATGGAGTGATATGTATACCTCGTACTCACTTCAAAAGAATGTAAGTGCGACCCTACCATGCTAGGGAATAGCCTTTGCAAATGTCTACGTATCGTAGCAATAGGGTTCTAATGCTTCTTAAAACGCGATATCGCATCTCACTGCGATGTTTCATGAGAAGATATAATATTCATTATGGAGTGTTATGTATACCTCGACTCACTTCAAAAGAATGTAAATGCGACCCTCCCACCCTAGGAAATAGCGTTTGCAGATGTCTACGTATCGTAGCAATAGAGTTCTAATGCTTCTTAAAACGAGATGTCGCATCTCATTTCTATGTTTCATGATCAGATATAATTTTCATTGCGAAGTGTCATGTATACCTCTTATTCTCTTCAAAAGAATGTAAAAGCGACACTTCCTTGCTAGGAAATAGCGTTTCCAGATGACCACGTATCGTAGCAATAGAGTTCTAATGCTTCTTAAAACGCGATATCGCATCTCACTTCTATGTTTCATGATAAGATATAATATTCATTGCGAAGTGTCATGTATACCTCGTATTCACTTCAAAAGATTGTAAATGCGACACTTCCTTGCTAGGAAATATTGTTTGCAGATGTCTACGTATCGTAAAAATAGAGTTCTATTGCTTCTTGAAACGCGATATCGCGTATTTCCTTTATGTTTCTTGATAAGATATAATATTCATTGCGAAGTGTCATGTATACCTCGTATTCACTTCAAAAGAATGTAAATGCGACACTTGCATGCTAGGAAATAGCGTTTGCAGATGTCTACGTATCACAGCAATAGAGTACTTATGCTTCTGAATACGAGATGTCGTATTTCTTTTCTATGTCTCGTAATAAGATATAATATTCATTGTGTAATGTTATGTATACCTCGTATTCACTTCAGTGGAATGTAAGTGCGACATTTCCATGGTAGGGAATAGAGTTTGCAGATGTCTACGTATATTAGCAATCGAGTTCTAATGCTTCTCAAAACGCAATACAGCACCTCATTCCTATGTTTCATGATAAGATATAATATTCATTGCGAAGTGTCATGTATACCTCGTTTTCGCTTCAAATGAATGTAAATGCGACACTTCCATGCTAGGAAATAGCGTTTGCAGATGTCTACGTATCGTAGCAATAGAGTTGTAATGCTTCTTAAAACGCGATATCGCATCTCACTACTATGTTTCATGATAAGATATAATATCCATTGCGAAGTGTCATGTATACCTCGTATTCACTTCAAAAGAATGTAAATGCGACACTTCCATGCTTGGAAATAGCCTTTGCAGATGTCTACGTATCGTAGCAACAGAGTTCTAATGCTTCTTAAAACGAGATGTCGCATCTCACTTCTATGTTTCGAGATAAGGTATAATATTCATTGCGAAGTGTCATGTATACCTGGTATTCACTTCAAATGAATGTAAATGCGACACTTCCATGCTAGGAAATAGCGTTTGCAGATGTCTACGTATCGTAGCAATAGAGTTCTAGTGCTTCTTAGAACGCGATATCGCATCTCACTCCTATGTTTCATGATAAGATATAATATTCATTGCGAAGTGTCATGTATACCTCGTATTCACTTCAAAAGAACGTAAATGCGACACTTCCATGCTAGGAAATAGCGTTTGCAGATGTCTACGTATCGTAGCAATAGAGCTCTAATGCTTCTCATTACGCGATATAGCACCTCATTCCTATGTTTCATGATAAGATATAATATTCATTGCGAAGTGTCATGTATACCTCGTATTCACTTCAAAAGAATGTAAATGCGACACTTCCATGCTAGGAAATAGCGTTTGCAGATGTCTGCGTATCGTAGCAACAGTGTTCTAATGCTTCTTAAAACGAGATGTCGCATCTCATTTCTATGTTTCATGATCAGATATAATATTCATTGCGAAGTGTCATGTATATCTCGTATTCACTTCAAACGAATGTAAATGCGACACTTCCATGCTAGGAAATAGCGTTTGCAGATGTCTACGTATAATAGCAATAGTGTTCTAATGCTTCTCAAAACGCGATATAGCACCTCTTTCCTATGTTTCATGATAATATATAATATTCATTGCGAAGTGTCATGTATATCTCGTATTCACTTCAAAAGAATGTAAATGCGACACTTCCTTGCTAGGAAACAGCGTTTGCAGATGTCTACGTATCGTAGCAATAGAGTTCTAATGCTTCTTAGAACGCGATATCGCATCTCACTTCTATGTTTCATGATAAGATATAATATTCATTGCGAAGTGTCATGTATACCTCATATTCACTTCAAAAGAATGTAAATGCGACACTTCCATGCTAGGAAATAGCGTTTTGCAGATGTCTACGTATCGTAGCAATAGAGTTCTAATGCTTCTTAAAACGCGATATCGCATATCACTGCTATGTTTCATGATAAGATATAATATTCATTATGGAGTGATATGTATACCTCGTACTCACATCAAAAGAATGTAAATGCGGCCCTTCCATGCTAGGGAATAGCCCTTGCAAATGTCTACGTATCGTAGCAATAGAGTTCTAATGCTTCTTAAAACGCGATATCGCATCTCACATCTATGTTTCATGATAAGACATAATATTCATTGCGAAGTGTCATGTATACCACGTATTCACTTCAAAAGAACGTAAATAAGACACTTCCATGCTAGGAAATAGCGCTTGCAGATGTCTACGTATCGTAGCAATAGAGTTCTAATGCTTCTTAAAACGCGATATCGCATCTCACTGCTATGTTTCATGATAAGATATAATATTCATTGCGAAGTGTCATGTATATCTCGTATTCACTTCAAACGAATGTAAATGCGACACTTCCATGCTAGGAAATAGCGCTAGCAGATGTCTACGTAACACAGCAATAGAGTACTAATGCTTCTTAAAACGAGATGTCGTATTTCACTTCTATGTTTCATGATAAGATATAATATTCATTGCGAAGTGTCATGTATACCTCGTATTCACTTCAAATGAATGTAAATGCCACACTTCCATGCTAGGAAATAGCGCTTGCAGATGTCTACGTATCACAGCAATAGAGTACTAATGCTTCTTAAAACGAGATGTCGTATTTCACTCCTATGTTTCGTAATAAGATATAATATTCATTGTGTAATGTTATGTATACCTCGTATTCGCTTCAGTGGAATGTAAGTGCGAAATTTCCTTGCTAGGAAATAGAGTTTGCAGATGTCTACGTACAATAGCAATAGTGTTCTAATGCTTCTCAAAACGCGATATAGCACCTCTTTCCTATGTTTCATGATAATATATAATATTCATTGCGAAGTGTCATGTATATCTCGTATTCACTTCAAAAGAATGTAAATGCGACACTTCCATGCTAGGAAACAGCGTTTGCAGATGTCTACGTATCATAGCAATAGAGTTCTAATGCTTCTTAGAACGCGATATCGCATCTCACTTCTATGTTTCATGATAAGATATAATATTCATTGCGAAGTGTCATGTATACCTCATATTCACTTCAAAAGAATGTAAATGCGACACTTCCATGCTAGGAAATAGCGTTTTGCAGATGTCTACGTATCGTAGCAATAGAGTTCTAATGCTTCTTAAAACGCGATATCGCATATCACTGCTATGTTTCATGATAAGATATAATATTCATTATGGAGTGATATGTATACCTCGTACTCACATCAAAAGAATGTAAATGCGGCCCTTCCATGCTAGGGAATAGCCCTTGCAAATGTCTACGTATCGTAGCAATAGAGTTCTAATGCTTCTTAAAACGCGATATCGCATCTCACATCTATGTTTCATGATAAGACATAATATTCATTGCGAAGTGTCATGTATACCACGTATTCACTTCAAAAGAACGTAAATAAGACACTTCCATGCTAGGAAATAGCGCTTGCAGATGTCTACGTATCGTAGCAATAGAGTTCTAATGCTTCTTAGAACGCGATATCGCATCTCACTTCTATGTTTCATGATAAGATATAATATTCATTGCGAAGTGTCATGTATACCTCGTATTCACTTCAAATGAATGTAAATGCCACACTTCCATGCTAGGAAATAGCGTTTGCAGATGTCTACGTATCACAGCAATAGGTTACTAATGCTTCTTAAAACGAGATGTCGTATTTCATTTCTATGTTCCGTAATAAGATATAATATTCATTGTGTAATGTTATGTATACCTCGTATTCACTTCAGTGGAATGTAAGTGCGAAATTTCCTTGCTAGGAAATAGCGTTTGCAGATGTCTACGTATCGTAGCATTAGGGTTCTAATGCTTCTCAAAACGCGATATAGCACCTCATTCCTATGTTTCATGATAAGATATAATATTCATTGCGAAGTGTCATGTATACCTCGTATTCACTTCAAAAGAATGTAAATGCGACACTTCCATGCTAGGAAATAACGTTTGCAGATGTCTACGTATCGCAGCAATAGAGATCCAATGCTTCCTAAAACGCGATATCGCATCACTCTTCTATGTTTCATGATAAGGTATAATATTCATTTCGAAGTGTCATGTATACCTCGTATTCACTTCAAATGAATGTAAATGCGACACTTCCATGCTAGGAAATAGCCTTTGCAAATGTCTACGTATCGTAGCAATAGAGTTCTAATGATTCTTAAAACGCGATATCGCATCTCACTGCTATGTTTCATGCTAAGATATAATATTCATTGCGAAGTGTCATGTATACCTCGTATTCACTTCAAAAGAATGTAAATGCGACACTTCCATGCTAGGAAGTAGCGTTTGCAGATATCTACGTATCGTAGCAATAGAGTTCTAATGCTTCTTAAAACGCGATATCGCATCTCACTGCTATGTTTCATGATAAGATATAATATTCATTGCGAAGTGTCATGTATACCTCGTATTCACTTCAAAAGAATGTAAATGCGACACTTCCATGCTAGGAAGTAGCGTTTGCAGATATCTACGTATCGTAGCAATAGAGTTCTAATGCTTCTTAAAACGTGATATCGCATCTCACTGCTATGTTTCATGATAAGATATAATATTCATTGCGAAGTGTCATGTATACCTCGTATTCACTTCAAAAGAATGTAAATGCGACACTTCCATGCTAGGAAATAGCGTTTGCAGATGTCTACGTATCGCAGCAATAGAGATCCAATGCTTCCTAAAACGCGATATCGCATCTCACTGCTATGTTTCATGATAAGATATAATATTCATTGCGAAGTGTCATGTATACCTCGTATTCACTTCAAAAGGATGTAAATGCGACACTTCCTTGCTAGGAAATAGCGTTTCCAGATGACTACGCGTCGAAACAATAGATTTCTAATGATTCTTAAAATGCCATATCGCATCTCACTTCCATGCTTCATGATAAGCTATAATAATCATTGCGAAGTGTCATGTATATCTCGTATTCACTTCAAACGAATGTAAATGCGACACTTCCATGCTGGGAAATAGCGTTTGCAGATGTCTACGTATCGTAGCAATAGAGTTCTAATGCTTCTTAAAACGCGATATCGCATCTCACTGCTATGTTTCATGATAAGATATAATATTCATTGCGAAGTGTCATGTATACCTCGTCTTCACTTCAAAAGAATGTAAATGCGACACTTCCATGCTAGGAAGTAGCGTTTGCAGATGTCTACCTATCGTAGCAATAGGGTTCTAATACTTCTTAAAATGCGATATCGCATCACACTTCTATGTTTCATGATAAGATATAATATTCATTGCGAAGTGTCATGTATACCGCGATTTCACTTCACAAGAATGTAAATGCGACACTTCCTTGCTAGGAAATATTGTTTGCAGATGTCTACGTATCATAGCAATAGAGTACTAATGCTTCTTAAAACGAGATGTCGTATTTCATTACTATGCTTCGTAATAAGATATAATATTCATTGTGTAATGTTATGTATACCTCGTATTCACTTCAGTGGAATGTAAGTGCGAAATTTCCTTGCTAGGAAATAGAATTTGCAGATGTCTACGTATATAGGCAATAGAGTTCTAATGCTTCTTAAAACGCGATATCGCATCTCACATCTATGTTTCATGATAAGACATAATATTCATTGCGAAGTGTCATGTATACCTCGTATTCACTTCAAAAGAACGTAAATGAGACACTTCCATGCTAGGAAATAGCGTTTGCAGATGTCTACGTATCGTAGCAATAGAGTTCTAATGCTTCTTAGAACGCGATATCGCATCTCACTTCTATGTTTCATGATAAGATATAATATTCATTATGGAGTGTTATGTATACCTCGTACTCACTTCAAAAGAATGTAAATGCGACCCTTCCATGCTAGGAAATAGCCTTTGCAGATGTCTACGTATCGTAGCAATAGAGTTCTAATGCGTCTTAAAACGAGATGCCGCATTTCATTTCTATGTTTCGCGATATGATATAATATTCATTGTGGAGTGTTATGTATACCTCGTATTCACTTCAGTGGAATGTAAGTGGAATGTAAGTGTAATGCTAGGAAATAGAGTTTGCAGATGTCTAGGCATATTAGCAATAGGGTTCTAATGCTTTTCAAAACGCGATATAGCACCTCATTCCTATGTTTCATGATAAGATATAATATTCATTGCGAAGTGTCATGCATATCTCGTATTCACTTCAAAAGAATGTAAATGCGACACTTCCATGCTAGGAAATAGCGTTTGCAGATGCCTACGTATCGCAGCAATAGAGTTCCAATGCTTCCTAAAACGCGATATCGCATCTCTCTTCTATGTTTCATGATAAGGTGTAATATTCATTGCGAAGCGTCATGTATACCTCGTATTCACTTCAAATGAATGTAAATGCGACACTTCCATGCTAGGAAATAGCGTTTGCAGATGTCTACGTATCGTAGCAATAGAGCTCTAATGCTTCTCAAAACGCGATATAGCACATCATTCCTATGTTTCATGATAAGATATAATATTCATTGCGAAGTGTCATGTATACCTCGTATTCACTTCAGAAGAACGTAAATAAGACACTTCCATGCTAGGAAATAGCGTGTGCAGATGTCTACGTATCGTAGCAATAGAGTTCTAATGCTTCTTAGAGCGCGATATCGCATCTCACTTCTATGTTTCATGATAAGATATAATATTCATTGCGAAGTGTCATGTCTACCTCGTATTCACTTCAAATGAACGTAAATAAGACACTTCCATGCTAGTAAATAGCGTGTGCAGATGTCTACGTATCGTAGCAATAGAGTTCTAATGCTTCTTAGAGCGCGATATCGCATCTCACTTCTATGTTTCATGATAAGATATAATATTCATTGCGAAGTGTCACCTCGTATTCACATCAAATGAATGTAAATGCCACACTTCCATGCTAGGAAATAGCGTTTGCAGATGTCTACGTATCACAGCAATAGAGTACTAATGCTTTTAAAACGAGATGTCGTATTTCATTTCTATGTTCCGTAATAAGATATAATATTCATTGTGTAATGTTATGTATACCTCGTATTCACTTCAGTGGAATGTAAGTGCGAAATTTCCTTGCTAGGAAATAGAGTTTGCAGATGCCTACGTATAATAGCAATAGAGTTCTAATGCTTCTCAAAACGCGATATAGCACCTCCTTCCTATGTTTCATGATAAGATATAATATTCATTGCGAAGTTTCATGTATATCTCGTATTCACTTCAAAAGAATGTAAATGCGACACTTCCATGCTAGGAAATAGCGTTTGCAGATGTCTACGTATCGCAGCAATAGAGTTCTAATGCTTCCTAAAACGCGATATCGCAACTCACTGCTATGTTTCATGATAAGATATAATATTCATTATGGAGTGTTATGTATACTTCGTACTCACTTCAAATGAATGTAAATGTGACACTTCCATGCTAGGAAATAGCGTTTGCAGATGTCTACGTATCGTAGCAATAGAGTTCTAATGCTTCTTAGAACGCGATATCGCATCTCACTTCTATGTTTCATGATAAGATATAATATTCATTGCGAAGTGTCATGTATACCTCGTATTCACTTCAAAAGAATGTAAATAAGACACTTCCATGCTAGGAAATAGCGTTTGCAGATGTCTACCTATCGTAGCAATAGAGTTCTAGTGCTTCTTAGAACGCGATATCGCATCTCACTTCTATATTTCATGATAAGATATAATATTCATTGCGAAGTGTCATGTATACCTCGTATTCACTTCAAAAGAATGTAAATATGACACTACCATGCTAGGAAATAGCGTTTGCAGATGTCTACGTATCTTAGCAATAGAGTCCTAATGCGTCTTAAAACGAGATGCCGCATTTCATTTCTATGTTTCGTGATAAGATATAATATTCATTGTGGAGTGTTATGTATACCTCGTATTCACTTCAGTGGAATGTA